>NC_050192.1:21116650-21119150 GCF_008315115.2 Sander lucioperca | reverse complement strand
ACCGTTTAGCGTTAGCTGTCAGCATTTTATATAGTGTATAGTATAGTATAGTATTAACTAACTAGCGGTAGACTAACGTTAGTTGCTGTTGAGTATAGTGTTAACTAGCTAGCGGTAGGCTAACGTTAGCTGCTGTTGAGTGTAGTGTTAACTAGCTAGCGGTAGACTAACGTTAGCTGCTGTCGAGTGTAGTGTTAACTAGCTAGCGGTAGGCTAACGTTAGCTGCTGTCGAGTGTAGTGTTAACTAGCTAGCGGTAGGCTAACGTTAGCTGCTGTCGAGTGTAGTGTTAACTAGCTAGCGGTAGGCTAACGTTAGCTGCTGTCGAGTGTAGTGTTAACTAGCTAGCGGTAGACTAACGTTAGCTGCTGTCGAGTGTAGTGTTAACTAGCTAGCGGTAGGCTAACGTTAGCTGCTGTCGAGTGTAGTGTTAACTAGCTAGCGGTAGGCTAACGTTAGCTGCTGTCGAGTGTAGTGTTAACTAGCTAGCGGTAGGCTAACGTTAGCTGCTGTCGAGTATAGTGTTAACTAGCTAGCGGTAGGCTAACGTTAGCTGCTGTTGAGTATAGTGTTAACTAGCTAGCGGTAGGCTAACATTAGCTGCTGTTGAGTATAGTGTTAACTAGCGTCACATGCAGCGGTGTTTGTGTTGCCTGTATCGTCTTCAGAGCATCAGAGAGAAGAGCAGACATATCAGTGGCACCAGATTTCGGTAGCCAGGGTTGGCAGGAAGAAGATTTTTACAAGTAAATGTTCCAGTTAATGATCCAGGCAGAACATTCTCGTCTCCCTCCTTCATTTTACAGTCCAATGGAGGCTAGAACGGCTCCGGGTCAAACCTCAATATGGAATGGATTAATCTGCGTTATTTTTTTAACGCGTTATTTTTTCTCAGATTAATTAATCGAAATGAACGCGTTATTTTGACAGCCCTAGTATATATATGTATGTATGTAGTATCTGTATGTATATATGTGTATGTATGTATGTAGTATCTGTATGTATATATGTGTATGTATGTATGTGTATGTATGTGTATATATGTGTATGTATGTATGTATCTGTATGTTATGTATCTGTATATATGTGTATGTATATATATATATATATACACACATATATATGTGCTGTTTCTGCTTGCTGTTTCATCAGCATGTGTTCTTGTAGTTTTCTGTCTGTAATAAAGTCAGATCCATCAGGATGGAAGTACTCAGATTACTTCAGTAGAAGTATCAGTACTGTGAAAAGTACTCATTGGTTAAAATAACTTGTGTCAGTGTTTTATATGATCATTTTTATTGATGATTAATATGTAAGTGGTTCGTAAATGTTTTTACTAGTAGGGCTGGATCGATTTACACCCCTAATAACTTTGACTTTTCACCGATATCTCCCTGTAAAGTTCAAACACTGACGGCTGTAACGTAACGTTTCCATCTTTTGTTAAATGAGATCGTTCTGATTGCTTCTGATTGCTTCGGTCTGACAGTTATCAGATCACAGACAGCAGCAGGAGGAGTCTGGTGGTTCCACGGGGGGGTAACCTTCGCTTCAGAGCCGAACCTCCTATGGAGCCATTCTGATGCTACCAAGCCATCACCCCCCCGTTAGCATCCCATTGACTGCCATTCATTTTGATGCTACCAAGCCATCACCCCCCATTAGCATCCCATTGACTGCCATTCATTTTGATGCTACCAAGCCATCACCCCCCGTTAGCATCCCATTGACTGCCATTCATTTTGATGCTACCAAGCCATCAGCTCCCGTTAGCATCCCATTGACTACCATTCATTTTGACGTCACTTTGACAGAGAATAACTTTACATCTGAAGAGTTTAAAGACTCTATTTGTCCATTGTTTATTTCTAAAGAAACACGACAATGTATAAAAGGCTCCATTACCTTGTAGCTCACGTTATGGCTCCGTAGCAGACGTTTTTATAAAAATAGGCTAACGATTGGGTCATAACCACGAGACTTACTGTCTCATAGTAGAGGAATTACCGTATAGTACAGGAGAAGCTCTCAGGCAGTTTGGACTTCCATTAGCTGTTTAAGTTTAATTACTAATGTTAACTATCATTTTAGTGATCAATAATTAGCCTGTGTCTATGTTATCTCCTTACATATACCTACGCTCTCCGTCTCTGCTAGATTGGGAATGATGAATTTCTCTTGGCACAGCTACCAGAAGACTTCCAACTTTCAGACAGGTTGCTCACGTCACATCTACGTCTTCAAGCTCAGTTGGAGGCTGCTCAGTAACGCTCAGCCATCACCGGGAAAGAGACTTCACTGGTCTCCGTCCAGAGACACGGGACCTGCTGGTCCAGTTTATATACTGTCTCTGGTCCGGACCGGGAGACAGAGACCCAACAGGACCTGGTGGTCCATTATATATACTGTCTGTGTTGGTTCAGAGCTGCTCAGACAGGTTGAGGTTGAATGTCTCTCGTCTGTTTTCAGTTCGTCAGGATGATCCGTGCGTTGCTGTTGCT
>NC_050192.1:21089150-21114150 GCF_008315115.2 Sander lucioperca | reverse complement strand
TTACTAAATAGACACATTTATTTACTCAATATACACATTTATTTACTCAATAGACACATTTATTTACTCAATAGACACATTTATTTACTCAATATACACATTTATTTACTCAATATACACATTTATTTACTAAATAGACACATTTATTTACTCAATAGACACATTTATTTACTCAATATACACATTTATTTACTCAATATACACATTTATTTACTAAATATACACATTTATTTACTCAATATACACATTTATTTACTCAATATACACATTTATTTACTAAATATACACATTTATTTACTCAATATACACATTTATTTACTCAATATACACATTTATTTACTCAATATACACATTTATTTACTCAATATACACATTTATTTACTCAATATACACTTTATTTACTCAATATACACATTTATTTACTCAATATACACATTTATTTACTCAATATCCAAGGAAATCATACTGACGTAATGAGGAATGTTAGCAGTGTGACTGATGAACTATTAACCAGCTGATCCCAGAAACACGGAGAGAGACGCCGACGCTGACAGCCGGAGAGACTGGCCTGATGTCACTGATGTGATGTCACTGATGTGATGTCACTGACCTGACGTGATGTCACTGATGTGATGTCACTGATGTGATGTCACTGGACTGATGTCACTGATGTGATGTCACTGACGTGACCTGATGTCACTGACGTGACCTGATGTCACTGGCCTGACGTGATGTCACTGATGTGACGTGATGTCACTGACATGACCTGATGTCACTGACGTGACCTGATGTCACTGACCTGACGTGATGTCACTAACGTGACCTGATGTCACTGGCCTTACGTGATGTCACTGACGTGTTTTCTGTTGCAGGAAACGATGGAAGACATCGACAAGAATGGAGACGGTTTCATCGACCTGAAGGAGTACATCGGTAAGAAGATCTCTGTCAGCTGTCTGATGCTCTCTGACGTGACGAGCTAACACGGAGGTTGCTGAGCCGTACGGAGAGCTAACGCTTATGGCGAGCTAACACGTAAGACGAGCTAACACGTACGGAGAGCTAACACGTAAGACGAGCTAACACGTACGGAGAGCTAACACGTAAGACGAGCTAACATGTACGGCGAGCTAACACGTAAGACGAGCTAACACTTACGGAGAGCTAACACGTACGGAGAGCTAACATGTAAGACGAGCTAACGCTTATGGCGAGCTAACACGTAAGACGAGCTAACACGTACGGAGAGCTAACACGTAAGACGAGCTAACACGTACGGAGAGCTAACACGTAAGACGAGCTAACATGTACGGCGAGCTAACACGTACGGCGAGCTAACACGTACGGCGAGCTAACACGTAAGACGAGCTAACATGTACGGAGAGCTAACACGTAAGACGAGCTAACACGTACGGAGAGCTAACACGTACGGAGAGCTAACATGTAAGACGAGCTAACACGTACGGAGAGCTAACACGTAAGACGAGCTAACACGTACGGAGAGCTAACACGTAAGACGAGCTAACACGTACGGAGAGCTAACACGTAAGATGAGCTAAAACGTACGGAGAGCTAACACATACGGCGAGCTAACATGTACGGAGAGCTAACACGTAAGACGAGCTAACACGTACGGAGAGGTAACACGTAAGACAAGCTAAAACGTACGGAGAGCTAACACGTACGGCGAGCTAGTACGGAGAGCTAACACGTATGGCGAGCTAACACGTACGGAGACCTAACACGTAAGATGAGCTAACACGTACGGCTAGCTAACACGTAAGACGAGCTAACACGTACGGAGAGCTAACACGTAAGACGAGCTAACACGTATGGAGAGGTAACACGTAAGACGAGCTAACACGTAAGACGAGCTAACACGTACGGAGAGCTAACACGTAAGACGAGCTAACACGTACGGAGAGCTAACACGTACGGAGAGCTAACACGTAAGACGAACTATGAATAGGTCCTGAGCGTGTGTGTGTGTGTGTGTGTGTGTATTTCAGGCCTGTGTGTAGTGATTTCTAACAGAGTGTAAATTGTAATTAAAAATGTAATTGCGTTTCTCTGATACACACACACTTCCTGTTCCTCCTCCAGTGTTTCTCAGATACACACACACTTCCTGTTCCTCCTCCAGTGTTTCTCAGGTACCTTTGTCTCTGCGTCTGCAGGCGACATGTACACGTCAGATGGAGAGGAAGAGGAGCCAGAGTGGGTAGCCAGCGAGCGCCAGCAGTTCTCTGAGTTCAGAGACAAAAACAACGACGGAAAGATGGACAAAGAAGAAACTCTGGACTGGATTCTTCCCTCGGACTACGACCACGCTGAAGCCGAGGCCAAGCACCTGATGCACGAGGCCGACGCCAACCAGGTGGGTTTACCTGTCCTCTGTTAATGTCTACCTGGTCATCACTACTACGTATATATATATATATATATATATATATATATATATATATATATATATAGATATATATATATATATATATATATATATATATATATATATATATATATATAGATATATATATATATATATATATATATATATACACATTAGGGCTGTCAAACGAGTAATTTTTTTTAATCGCGATTAATCGCTGAAAAACAATAAATGACTTCAGGAGTGAGCTTTCACAACAGAACTGGTCAGGTGTTCATGTGACTGATGTGAATACAGCGTATGAAACCTTTTTAAACGTATATATCTAGTTATGATAAATGTTGTCCACTAAAGCTGTCAAAGAAACCCCTTAAAAGTGATAAACCTTGGATGACATTAATCACAGCATGTAAAAAGAAAAATAGATTGTATGAAGACTTGGGGACAAAAATGGGACACCTAATTGTGAGGCCAATATAAAGCATACAAAAATAAATTGACAATTATAAGAGAAGCTAAAAGGGATTATTACAATAAACAATTGAAAGATAAAAACGGCAATATGAAAACAACATGGAAAATATTAAATAATATAATAAAACCAAGTTCACAACATATTAAGATACCTGAATACTTTGTGAACGATGAAAATATTATGAGCAACAGCAAAGATGTAGCCAATGAATTTAATTCATTTTTTATTAATATTGGGGAAGACATTGCAAAATCAATTGATATATCTAACCAAAGTCAAAATGCCACCTGTAGAATGGAAAGTAGAATAATGCAGTCCATGTTCCTGGGTGAGGTTAAGGAAAATGAAATTGCGTCGATCATTAGCAGATGTGAAAATAAAACATTGACTGATAGTGACGGACTGGACATGATCATTGTAAAAGGACCATTGACTGCATTATTAATCCTCTGACTTTTATTTTTAATTTGTCTATACATTCAGGTGTTTTTCCTGAGAAGATGAAGGTTGCTAAGGTCGTTCCACTTCTCAAAAAGGGAGATGTACATTACTTTAATAACTATAGACCAGTGTCATTGCTCTCTGTTTTCTAAAATCCTTGAAAAGTGGTTTGTTCAAAAACTAAATATTGTTTTTAGATAAACATAAACTACTTACTGAAAAACGATATGGCTTTAGAGCAAAAAGATCAACAGCTTTGGCATTAATTGAACTCACATCTGCAACTGAGAATAAGCAACACACAGTGGGGGTAAGCAAAGCATTCGACAGCATAAATCACAGTCTGCTATTGACAAAATCATACAACTGTGGCATTAGGGGTCTAGCTCATCAATGGCTCAAACGTTATCTCAATAACCGACAGCAGTTTGTTCAAATTAATGGTCAAAGATCTGAGTTAAAAGATATAATATGTGGAGTTCCACAAGGGTCCGTTTTAGGCCCGTTACCTTTTATTTTGTTCATTAATGACCTCTGCGAAGTGTCAACGGTGGGACAGTTTTTGATGTTTACCGATGATACCAACATTTTTTATTCTGGAGATAATCTGTTAGAAAATACAGAAATTATAAGTTCAGAAATGGGAAAAATTAAGAAATGGTTTGACAAAAATAAATGATGTCTAAATTGGGGGAAAACAAAATACATGATTTTTGGTAATTGTAAAAAGAATGAAAATGTAAGAATAGCAACTGAAGGAAGTGATATTGAAAGAGTTAATGAGATTACATTTGTAGGTGTTATTCTGGATGAGAAATTGAATTGGAAAGATCACATAGTTTATATTAAGAGTAAAGTTTGCAAAAGTATTGGGGTCTTGTATAAAGTTAAAGATGTTTTAGAGTATTCTACGTTGCTTATGTTGTACAATTCCTTAATACTCCCATATTTTGGATATTGCATCGAAATCTGGAGTAATACATACCCTACTAATACAAAACCTGTTTTTGTTACAAAAAAAAACATTAAGGATGATCAATAAGACAGAGAACACACTCCTAGTTTATTTATAATCTGGACTTTTAAAATTCAAATATTTGGTTGATTGGAAGATTTAGATGTGTATGTGGAGAGCTAAGCAGAGAGTCTAACGTTATACACAATGTATTTACTCCTGTATCAGAGGAAGATGGCCATAGAAGGCAATATCATTTTAAAACTCTTTTGGCATGTACTACACAAAAACAGACGTGTTTGTCCATTTACGGAGTTAAACTGGGGAATACATTGGGCCGTGAACTGAAGAGCTGCAACAGCGTTTGTAAATTTAAGAATTTGTATAAGAAAAAAATACAGAATGTTATAAGAATAATGATGACGAACACGCTTAAAATGATGATAATGAAATGTAAAGTTAGGTAGTGCTGATAACTTTTGGTTTATTCACTCATGAAGCAGCTGTTCCTTTTTTTGTTTCTTTTTTTCTGTTGTGTTTTATTTAAGTGACAGGTACCATAAGATATTTCTTCTTCCTGTTCCTTTTTTTTCTTTAGATGAATTGTAGATGAGTTCTGGTTGAAATAAATAAATTTGAAGTTCTATAGTTAATCGTGATTAATCGCATATTTTATCACATGATTAAAATTCTATTATTTTGCATTTCAGAACAGTTTTTAAGTTCATATTAACAATGGAAAGCCATTCTTACCAGTGGATCTTAACTGGGAATCAAATGAATGCAAAGAAAGTGACTTTATGAACTTAATTTTAAGATTTGTATTTGTTTATTATTATATTTATTTACTGTAAACAAAAGAAAAATGTGTGAATCTGTCATTATTGCACAATTCCTCCAAGTACCTAACTAAAAAACTACAAATCCCTCTCCTTACCAGAGTCCATATAGTGTTTAGTAACTCCTAAATAATGTTGATTCCTCACTGACGTCCAGTGATCACGGTTAATGAAGTCCGTGTTAACACAGCCCATCTCCACTCTTACCCGGCGACAGAGACAGGCCGGGAGTTTCTGAAAATAAAAAGCTCCATTCAGAGTTATTGCTGCTGTGTTTCTCCATCATGCTGCAGCAGCAGCAGCAGGATGTGTTAGGAGGAAGTGGCAGCTTGATGAGAAGTAATGGTGCTGCAAAGGGTCAAAATAGTAGCTGTTAGGACCACGCCAAGCCCAGTGGAGTGGAGCATAAATTAATAAATGGAGGCATGCGATTAATGTGATTAAAAAAATTAACGCATTATGCTCGGCCCTTAATCGCATCGCAATTAACGCGTTAATGCTGACAGCCCTAATATATACCTGTTAATAACTACTACATACAGTGTATATATATATGTATTAGGGCTGTCAATCGATTAAAAAAATGTATCTAATTAATTACAGACTCTGTGATTAATTAATCGAAGTTAATCGCATACATAATTAACGTTGCCTGAACCGATACTTTAAGAAAGTAAAAAAAGAAAAGAAAACAAAGGGTACTAAACAACAGTCGGTGACATTAAAGAACGGCTTGTTTATTGCTAAGGCCATATGGTCAAAATTAAATGATTTAATAATAATGTATAACAATAACAATAACTTATTTCACTAGTAAATTGCTGTTGAACGACAAAAACAACCACCAGATGGGAAAAGGACATTTACAATAACTTCAAATGCACCACGAGGATGTAGTTTACCAGTTTCATTGAACGCACCATTTGTGTTTTTCTGACAACAGCAGCTGCAGATTGTTACATCCTGGTGTTGAATCCTCTACAGTGAAACACAGTCAAACTTTACACCGTTTAGAGTTAGCTGTCAGCATTGTAACCGTGTTTAATCCAGCTACTAGCTAGCAGTAGACTAACGTTAGCTGCTGTTGAGTATAGTGTTAACTAGCTAGCGGTAGGCTAACGTTAGCTGCTGTTGAGTATAGTGTTAACTAGCTAGCGGTAGGCTAACATTAGCTGCTGTTGAGTATAGTGTTAACTAGCTAGCGGTAGACTAACGTTAGCTGCTGTCGAGTATAGTGTTAACTAGCTAGCGGTAGGCTAACGTTAGCTGCTGTCGAGTATAGTGTTAACTAGCTAGCGGTAGGCTAACGTTAGCTGCTGTTGAGTATAGTGTTAACTAGCTAGCGGTAGGCTAACGTTAGCTGCTGTTGAGTATAGTGTTAACTAGCTAGCGGTAGGCTAACGTTAGCTGCTGTTGAGTATAGTGTTAACTAGCGTCCCGTGCAGCGGTGTTTGTGTTGCCTGTATCGTCTTCAGAGCATCAGAGAGAAGAGCAGACATATCAGTGGCTCCAGATTTCGGTAGCCAGGGTTGGCAGGAAGAAGATTTTTACAAGTAAATGTTCCAGTTAATGTCTCTGTTAATCTCCCTCCTTCATTTTACAGTCCAATGGAGGCTAGAACGGCTCCGGGTCAAACCTCAATATGGAATGGATTAATCTGCGTTATTTTTTTAACGCGTTATTTTTTCTCAGATTAATTAATCGAAATTAACGCGTTATTTTGACAGCCGTAATATATATATATATATATATATATATATATATATATATATATATATATATATATATATACACCTGTTAATAACTACTATATATATATATATATATACACACACCTGTTAATAACTACTATATATATATATATATATATATATATATATATATATATATATATATATACACACACCTATTAATAACTACTATATATATATATATATACACCTGTTAATAACTACTATATATATATATATATATATATATATATATATATATATATATATATATACACACACCTGTTAATAACTGCTTTTCTGGTTCTTTCAGGATGGAAAACTCACCAAAAGTGAAATCCTGAACAAATACGAGACGTTCGTTGGGAGTCAGGTGACGGACTTCGGGGAGGCGTTACTACGACACGACGAGTTCTGAACATCAGATTTTACTGTTTTTAGAGAAAATTTATTTTGTTAGCCTACAGAAAATATTTTAATAACTTGAGACTTGTGTAACATCCGAAAACGTCTTCCAGCTCAGTTTGATCTTTTTGTAATATTCCATTTTTAGGACTTCATGTTCGTCCGTGTTTGGTTTCTTTCTCTTGTTAAACATTCATTCCTGTTTCTGAGGCCAGCCACACGTCCACGTTTAGAGAAAAGACAGTTCAGAGCTTAATGAGAGAACCAAGTAGAGGAATCTGAAAACAATCATCTTTTATCATTTATTATATATGTTAGATTATTATCACGGTTTCAGTTTGTCTTGAATTTGCACAGCGACAGGAAGTCCGTCCTTCATATTCTGGACTGTACATCCTGTTTTCATTAAACATTTCAAATTGAGAAGTTGTTTCTGTGTTTGTTTTGAGTGGACGGAGCCTTTAACAGGTGGACTTCAGCGTAGACATCAGAGCTACGTTATTACACATCAGAGCTACGTTATTACACATCAGAGTTACGTTATTACACATCAGAGCTACGTTATTACACATCAGAGCTATGTTATTACACATCAGAGTTACGTTATTACACATCAGAGTTACGTTATTACACATCAGAGTTACGTTATTACACATCAGAGTTACGTTATTACACATCAGAGTTACGTTATTACACATCAGAGCTACGTTATTACACATCAGAGTTACGTTATTACACATCAGAGCTATGTTATTACACATCAGAGTTACGTTATTACACATCAGAGCTATGTTATTACACATCAGAGTTACGTTATTACACATCAGAGCTACGTTATTACACATCAGAGCTATGTTATTACACATCAGAGCTATGTTATTACACATCAGAGTTACGTTATTACACATCAGAGTTACGTTATTACATATCAGAGCTACGTTATTACACATCAGAGTTACGTTATTACACATCAGAGCTACGTTATTACACATCAGAGTTAAATTATTACACGTCAGAGCTACGTTATTACACGTCAGAGCTACGTTATTACACATCAGTTATTACACATCAGAGCTAAATTATTTATTTACTTACTTTATTTACTTGTATTTAACAGTTTATTTACATGTTGTTGATGCCTTTAAGAGTTTATTTACATGTTGTTGATGCCTTTAAGAGTTTATTTACATGTTGTTGATGCCTTTAAGAGTTTATTTACATGTTGTTGATGCCTTTAAGAGTCTACGGAGAAGATTTCCTTCCAAACTCCTTCAGCTGTCTTCTGTTTAACACGAAGAAACTTCAGACGATTGGTCTCCACGATGCACACGCTAAACTCAGCAGATGTTATTATAACTTCTCATTTAATGACATCTTATTTATATATATATTTATCATTTAATCATGTTTCTATATATTTATCATTTATTCTTACTTATATATATTTATCATTTATTCTTATTTATATATATTTATCATTTATTCATTTAGTCTTACTTATATATATTTATCATTTAGTCTTATTTATATATATGTATAATTTATTCTTATTTATATATATTTATCATTTAGTCTTAGTACAGCAGAGGCCTGTACTACGAAGCGAGATTTGGCGTTAACGAGGTAACTTCAGGTTCAACGAAGGTGGATCACTTGTGATCGGGTTCAATCGCCGTGGTAACTCATGCTGAACACCTAACCTGGTCTGGAGCAGGTTAAGTTGGAGATTAGAGATCAACTGGTGTTAAAGCACCGCCTACTGACCAATCAATACTCCACTGATAACGGCATCACCGTTCTTAGAAGATCAGCTGGAGCTCAGTGGAGAGAGAGAGAGAGAGAGAGAGAGAGAGAGAGAGAGGGAGGGAGAGAGAGAGGGAGGGAGAGAGAGAGAGAGAGAGAGGGAGAGAGAGAGAGAGAGAGAGAGGGAGAGAGAGAGAGAGAGAGAGAGAGAGAGGGAGAGAGAGAGAGAGAGAGGGAGGGAGAGAGAGAGAGAGAGAGGGAGGGAGAGAGAGGGAGGGAGAGAGAGGGAGAGAGGGGTGCGCTCATAAAAGTTAAAACATTTAGAGAGCGACAACCCCGTTAACATTCCCTGATGGGTATCTTTATGAAAGATATAGATTTTCAGCGGAGGGATTTACGTATAGGCTATGGTTATAGCGCTAAAGGGACGGCAATAGTCCCAACCAAGAACGTTTATTTATAGCGCTAAAGGAGACTTTTAGCGTCAATAAGAACGACAAAGGCACCTGACCATGAGTGTGAGAACCTGTTGGGTCAGATCTTGGTCCTGACTGATGGGGAAGTGACCAGTTTAGTCTAATGTAGCCTATTATAGTGGGTGTACTGTATATTGGCCAGAATCTGCCTTTGGGGGAGGAGGGGGGCATATCATAGTGGGGGTCTGGGTGTCCTCCCCCAGGGAAGTTTTCAGCATCAACGACTTCATTTCCTGCATTCAGATACTTTTATTATCAATGGAGGTGAAATACCTCCATTGAGCCTATGTGAAGAATAAAGCACAGATGACAATTCAAAATATATCAAACATATAATGGAAAGCATGTTGTTACGTGGTATTTTTCAGTGGGTATATAGACATCCTGGAGCTTACTATCACGTAGACTACACCACTGGATATTGATAAGCTAAGCGTTGTGATTTACGCATAACAGCGTCGGCTTTTTGGCCAGCTTTCCTTCCTGCGTTTTGCCTGTAAAACCGTGTCTGTGTTCTTCATATTTATGTAGAATTATAGTTTGCTCTCTAAAATATGTGGCTCTGGTAGATGTTTGCAATTGGTCGTGCTGCGCAAACCCCGCCTCTTTTATGTGAACGCGCACGCTGCTGGATTGGGAAACCCTGATGGTTGACTGAACTAGTTGTTAACCAGCGTGGTGATACAGCTGATGGAGGACCGCGGTTGGTAGGTTAGGTGAAGACGGGGAACTGAAATACATCCAGGACACGTTGATCTCGCTTCATAGTACAGGCCTCTGGAGGAACAAGACACACAACACAATACAGGAGCACACACACACACACACACACACACACACACACACACACACACACACACACATCTGTATCACACACACACACATCTGTATCACACACACACACACACACACACGCAAACACACATCTGTATAACACACACACACACACACACACACACACACACACACAAACACATCTGTATAACACACACACACACACACAACACACACACACACACACACACACACACACATCTGTATAACACACACACACACACACACACACACACACACACACACTGTATAACACACACACACACACACACATTTGTATAACACACACACACACACACACACACTCATCTGTATAACACACACACACACACACACACATCTGTATAACACACACACACACACACACACACACACACACACTCATCTGTATAACACACACACACACACACACACACACACACACACACATCTGTATAACAGAACATATACAATATAAACATACACATAACAGGAACATGAATAATGTATAACTAATAGTTATAGTTAATAATGTATAACTAATAGTTAATAATGTATAACTAATGTTATCCCAGAGGACTCTGGAGGCAGTTGCAAGGGCCCGAAGAGCCCGAAGGGCCCGAAGGGCTGCAGCCTCTGCCGTGAAAGAGGCAAAGCAGTGGGTGTGGGAGAAGTTTGGAGAAGACATGGAGAAGGACTTTCGGTCGGCACCAAGGTGCTTCTGGAAAACCGTTCGCCACCTCAGGAGGGGGAAGCGGGGAACCATCCAAGCTGTGTACAGTAAGGATGGGACGCTGTTGACCTCAACTGAGGAGGTAATAGGGCGGTGGAAGGAGCACTTTGAGGAACTCCTAAATCCGACTAATACGCCCTCTATGGTAGAGGCAGACCTGGAGGATGATCGGGGATTGTCGTCAATTTCCCTGGTGGAAGTTGCTGAGGTAGTTAAACAACTCCACAGTGGCAAAGCCCCAGGGATTGATGAGATCCGTCCAGAAATGCTTAAAGCTCTGGGTGTGGAGGGGTTGTCTTGGTTGACACGCCTCTTCAACATTGCGTGGAAGTCTGGGACGGTACCTAAGGAGTGGCAGACCGGGGTGGTGGTTCCCCTTTTCAAAAAGGGGGACCAGAGGGTGTGTACCAATTACAGGGGTATCACACTTCTCAGCCTCCCCGGTAAAGTCTACTCCAAGGTGCTGGAAAGGAGGGTTCGGTCGATAGTCGAACCTCAGGTTGAAGAGGAACAATGCGGATTCCGTCCTGGTCGTGGAACAACGGACCAGATCTTCACTCTCGCAAGGATCCTGGAGGGAGCCTGGGAGTATGCCCAACCGGTCTACATGTGCTTTGTGGATCTGGAGAAGGCGTATGACCGGGTCCCCCGGGAGATACTGTGGGAGGTGCTGCGGGAGTATGGGGTGAGGGGGTCCCTTCTCAGGGCCATCCAATCTCTGTACAACCAAAGCGAGAGCTGTGTCCGGGTTCTCGGCAGTAAGTCAGACTCGTTTCAGGTGAGAGTTGGCCTCCGCCAGGGCTGCGCTTTGTCACCAATCCTGTTTGTAGTATTTATGGACAGGATATCGAGGCGTAGTCGGGGTGGAGAGGGGTTGCAGTTCGGGGGGGCTGGGGATCTCATCGCTGCTTTTTGCGGATGATGTGGTCCTGATGGCATCGTCGGCCTGTGACCTTCAGCACTCACTGGATCGGTTCGCAGCCGAGTGTGAAGCGGCTGGGATGAGGATCAGCACCTCTAAATCTGAGGCCATGGTTCTCAGCAGGAAACCGATGGAGTGCCTTCTCCAGGTAGGGAATGAGTCCTTACCCCAAGTGAAGGAGTTCAAATACCTTGGGGTATTGTTCGCGAGTGAGGGGACAACGGAGCGGGAGATTGGTCGGAGAATCGGCGCAGCGGGTGCGGTATTACACTCAATTTATCACACCGTTGTGACGAAAAGAGAGCTGAGCCAAAAGGCAAAGCTCTCAATCTACCGGTCAGTTTTCGTTCCTACCCTCACCTATGGTCATGAAGGCTGGGTCATGACCGAAAGAACGAGATCCAGGGTACAAGCGGCCGAAATGGGTTTCCTCAGGAGGGTGGCTGGCGTCTCCCTTAGAGATAGGGTGAGAAGCTCAGTCATCCGTGAGGAGCTCGGAGTAGAGCCGCTGCTCCTTCACGTCGAAAGGAGCCAGTTGAGGTGGTTTGGGCATCTGGTAAGGATGCCCCCTGGGCGCCTCCCTAGGGAGGTGTTCCAGGCACGTCCAGCTGGGAGGAGGCCTCGGGGAAGACCCAGGACTAGGTGGAGGGATTATATCTCCAACCTGGCCTGGGAACGCCTCGGGATCCCCCAGTCGGAGCTGGTTAATGTGGCTCGGGAAAGGGAAGTTTGGGGTCCCCTGCTGGAGCTGCTACCCCCGTGACCCGACACCGGATAAGCGGACGAAGATGGATGGATGGATGAGTTAATAATGTATAACTAATAGTTAATAACGTTAAGAGAGATATAGACTTCTGTTCTGTGTTCAGCCTGTTTTTCTGAAACAGCTGTTTTGTGTATTTTAGTTTCTTTATTTATGGTTTATTTGATAATAATATTCACTATGTTTGTTAATGTTTACACCAACTACCCAGGCAGATTCCTAGAGATGTAACTTACTTTGAGTCATGTTAACAAACAGCTTTATAGATTCAATACATTCAAATATAAACATAAAACATGTAAGACACATAGATAATAATATATAACATAACATAATAATACGTCATAAGTATGTAGAGAGGGATAATTAAACATTATAAATAATGTTTTTGATGGAGTTCTGTGTGAAATGTCCCCACTGTCATCACAGATCGGAACTAATGTTCCTGGCGGTGTTTCCTGTCGGCAGAGGATCCTGGTCGCACGCGGGAAGCCAGTGCTTTGAGATGGCGGTCGACACACAGACCGTGTAGGTTCAGATCGTGCAGCGTGTTGGAGAACTTTCTGGCTCATAATCTCAGCGCTATGGAGGGGGGCAAGCCGAACCTGGCCCTGGTCTACCAGGCGGTCCAGGCCCTGTACCACGACCCGGACCCGACCGGGAAGGAGCGAGCCTCGGTGTGGCTCGGAGAGCTCCAGAGATCGGTAAGAACCGGGATCCCCGGGGGGACCGGCGGGACCGGAGGGACGTGCTCCGGGGGTGTGAGGGGGGTCTACACCGGCCTGTCTGCACCGGGTTTTAACATTTTACCAGATAAATACAGAACGGGAGAACTGCGCATGCGTAGAGACGCAGCGCAGGTTCCCGTTAGCATCATAGCTAAGCTACGCTGGCTAAATGAATGGATCAAAACACAAACTGTTAGCGTCGTTAGCTTCGTTAGCTTCCTGCTAACAGTTAATAGGTTGTTGATGTGAGGGTGTGATTACCCGATGTGTGTCTGTCTCCCGGCCAGACGGAGTTTACTGCGTGTTCAGTCCCCGAGGCCTGTTAGCATGTTAGCCTGTTAGCACGGTAACACGGCTCATGGAAAGTTGGGTTACGTTAATGAAACGAGTCATACAGGTGACGTTAGTGACGCTGCCTGTACCTGTCCGCGCGCACACAGGCAGCACGTTATATATATATATATATATATATATATATATATATATATATATATATATATAATACATAATACATAATAAATAATAAATGTATGTTTGGAATGTGTTACTAGATCACCTCACGTGATCAGATATTACGTCACGCTGGTTGATGAAGGTGTGTTCAGGTGTAGCAGCTGACGTCACTGTGCCGAGTTCAAACTGGGTTAGGGTTAGTACTGTTGGTATCTGTCTGTCTGTCTGTCTGTCTGTGTGTGTTAGTATGTGTCTGTTAGTGTGTGTGTGTTAGTGTGTGTGTGTGTTAGTAGTGTGTGTGTGTGTGTGTTAGTAGTGTGTGTGTGTTAGTAGTGTGTGTGTGTGTGTTAGTATTGTGTGTGTCTGTGTGTTAGTATGTGTGTGTGTTAGTAGTGTGTGTGTGTGTGTGTGTGTTAGTTAGTGTGTGTGTGTGTGTTAGTAGTGTGTGTGTGTGTTAGTAGTGTGTGTGTGTGTGTGTTAGTAGTGTGTGTGTTAGTAGTGTGTGTGTGTGTGTTAGTAGTGTGTGTGTGTGTGTGTGTGTGTGTTAGTAGTGTGTGTGTGTGTGTGTGTGTGTGTTAGTAGTGTGTGTGTGTGTGTGTGTGTGTGTGTTAGTAGTGTGTGTGTGTGTGTGTTAGTAGTGTGTGTGTTAGTAGTGTGTGTGTGTGTGTGTTAGTAGTGTGTGTGTGTGTGTGTGTTAGTAGTGTGTGTGTGTGTGTGTGTGTTAGTAGTGTGTGTGTGTGTGTTAGTAGTGTGTGTGTTAGTAGTGTGTGTGTCAGAGCGCTGACACACCAACCTGATAATCGTCCGTCTGACCGTCTGGCGAGGTCGGTGACTCGAGTCTGTTCAGTGTGTTCGTGCCGTCGTCTGTTGGAGGAGCCGTCGGCCTTCATCAGGGCCGACCTGACATGTTCAGTCAGAGACAGGACAGTTAGAGACAGGACAGTCAGAGACAGGACAGTCAGAGACAGGACAGTCAGAGACAGGACAGTCAGAGACAGGGCAGTCAGAGACAGGGCAGTCAGAGACAGGACAGTCAGAGACAGGGCAGTCAGAGACAGGGCAGTCAGAGACAGGGCAGTCAGAGACAGGACAGTCAGAGACAGGGCAGTCAGAGACAGGACAGTCAGAGACAGGACAGTCAGAGACAGGGCAACAGGGCAGTCAGAGACGGGACAGTCAGAGACAGGGCAGTCAGAGACAGGGCAGTCAGAGACAGGGCAGTCAGAGACAGGACAGTCAGAGACAGGGCAGTCAGAGACAGGACAGTCAGAGACAGGGCAGTCAGAGACAGGACAGTCAGAGACAGGACAGTCAGAGACAGGGCAGTCAGAGACGGGACAGTCAGAGACAGGACAGTCAGAGACGGGACAGTCAGAGACAGGGCAACAGGGCAGTCAGAGACAGGACAGTCAGAGACAGAACAGTCGGAGACGGGACAGACAGAGACGGGACAGTTAGAGACAGGACAGACAGAGACAGGACAGTCAGAGACGGGACAGTCAGAGACGGGACAGTCAGAGACAGGACAGTCAGAGACAGGACAGTCAGAGACAGGGCAGTCAGAGACAGGACAGTCGGGACTCACCAGGGAATGGGGAGTGGATGAGTCTCTCAAAATCTGAGTAAAATCTTTTAAACTGACCTTTGTTGATCTGAAATGAAGACAGATTCAGCAGCTGCACGGCCTATTTCTCTCTTCAAATGTTTTCAGAAACACGTTTCGGTGAACTATTTTAGTCCAATATGAGATCGTATTCTGAACGAGCTGCCATGACAGTCTGGCTGTGAATTTCGGGAGAAACCAGACCCACGTGACGCGTTCGTCCAATCAGCTGCCAGTTTTCATTTTCTGGGAAACAATCAGACTGTTAATGGAAACAATACAGAGCAGCGCCGCCTGCTGGTATGGAGACATATTACGAGCAGAGTGTACGCTCCAGTCAGCGTCTCCTCAGTGTGTTCTGAGACATTTTCTGGACCTCGGCCGCCTGGTTGGTGGGTCAGGACCCTTAGTTGTGTGTGTGTGTGTGTGTGTGTGTGTGTGTGTGTGTGTGGGTTTCAGGGCGGGGCAGTAACAGTTCAGGTTTCTCAGCTGTTCACACACTTCTCTGATCAGCTGATGTGGTTCAGCAGGTTCTGAAGCAGCGTCCTGATTGGTTGATAGAGGTTCTGAAGCAGCGTCCTGATTGGCTGATAGAAATGTGTTTGAGTGTGTTTCCAGACCCTGGATCAGTTCATAACACATCACTGCTGACTGCCTATGTTCCTGTCAGAATATCTCGATAAAGAGAGAACTTATTATATTTATTATATTTATTATATTGTATTATATATTATATTTATTATATTGTATTATATATTATATTTATTATATATTATATTGTATTATATTTATTATATTATATATTATATTATAGACAGTCCTCCCATAGTTATAGAGATCTGTATATGTATATATGTATTTCTACTGCAGATAAAATCCTATTTACTCAGATGTTACAGTTTACAACAAGTTAATATTATTATGTTTTTGTTGTGACTTATGTAGAACGGTTAGTTCAGTGAGAAAGATCCCCTTCACTTCCTCTGAGCTGCTCAGGTGTAATGACATCACTTCCTGTGTGTAGATGTATGCGTGGGAGATCTCGGACCAGCTGCTGCAGCTCAAGCAGGATGTGGAGTCGTGTTATTTTGCTGCTCAGACGATGAAGATGAAGATCCAAACCTCCTTCTTCGAGCTTCCTCCAGAGACCCACAATGCACTGCGAGACTCGCTGCTGACCCACATCCAGAACCTTAAGGACCTGTCGCCCATCATCGTTACCCAGGTAACCGTCTGATCTGGTCGCCGTGGGGACGTACGTAGCTTCGTGTGCGTTGCCTGAAGCTCTAAAACTAGACGCAGACAGCAACAGCTGTGATTGGTCCGCTCAGCCATGGCTCGGTAGCCTTCTTCACATTACATTACATTTAGGGTTACATTACATTACATGTGGGGATGCACCAATCCGACTTTTTCAGTCCCGATACTGATGCCAGGGCTTTGTGTATCTGCCAATAGCGGTGGATAGCGATGGATAGCGATGGATAGCGGTGGATAGCGATGGATAGCGATGGATAGCGATGGATAGCGATGGATAGCGGTGGATAGCGGTGGATAGCGGTGGATAGCGTTGTTGAGTTAATAATAAACTGTAAACCTTCCTCCACCATGTGGAAGAGACTAAAGGCACCAGACCTTCATCACTAAACATTACTTTCCTAACTAAGACTAAATAACATAGATGTAATGTATTGAATTATTATTTATTTAAAAAAAAATTTTTTTGTTTGTGCATTCAAATCGAAAATATAATGTAATCAAAGTTCTTAAAATTAATTTAAATAAATAACAATAATGGGCCTTTATATAGGTTTATAATGGCTTATTCTACTGTCAGGAGTACATAGACTATCACAAAAACATTTTAATGTCATTTGATTACTAAAGGGTTAGCTTGACTCATCAACATTATATATCTATCTATCTATCTATATCTATCTATATATATATATATATATATATATATACACATATATATATGTGTGTGTGTATATATATATATATATAAAACATATATATATGATGTGTATATATGTATAACGTTATATGAAGGAGAATCCATCAAACAGTTACACAATCTAAACTAGTTTTTGTTTCTGCAAACTGCAGAGTAGTAAAATAATCTCAAATCAAATGAATACACATCCAAACAACTTTAACATGGTTTCCCTTTCATAACAGAACAGTTGTATAAAGACTAGCTTGGCCACAGGTAAGTTAGGTTAATATTAATAATAATAATATATATAATAATGTTAGTAAGTTGGCGGACGTATTTCAGCGAGGCAGGGCATCTTAAATCCAGTGTTTTAATCATTGCTCTTTCTCAGCGGTCTGTAGCGGGACCGTAGCTGGATTGCGTTCATAATGCTGCTCCGCTGCATGCTTGAAGTGACATGTCTTTAACGTTAGCACGGTAACGTTAGCACGGTAACGTTAGCACAGCCGAGTAACGTTAGAGCGACGGGCAACAACAATGGCTAAATTATGTCAGATTTTTTAGAAACCAAAAACTTGTGAACAACAGATGGCTCCTCTCTAGAGCAGACGGTGTTCTGGTGTATCTCTCTAGAGCAGAGTGTTCTGGTGTATCTCTCTAGAGCAGACGGTGTTCTGGTGTATCTCTCTAGAGCAGACAGTGTTCTGGTGTATCTCCTCTCTAGAGCAGACGGTGTTCTGGTCTATCTCCTCTCTAGACCAGACGGTGTTCTGGTGTATCTCCTCTCTAGAGCAGACGGTGTTCTGGTGTATCTCTCTAGAGCAGACGGTGTTCTGGTGTATCTCTCTAGAGCAGACAGTGTTCTGGTCTATCTCCTCTCTAGAGCAGACGGTGTTCTGGTGTATCTCCTCTCTGGAGCAGACGGTGTTCTGGTGTATCTCCTCTCTGGAGCAGACGGTGTTCTGGTGTATCTCCTCTCTGGAGCAGACGGTGTTCTGGTGTATCTCCTCTCTGGAGCAGACGGTGTTCTGGTGTATCTCCTCTCTGGAGCAGACGGTGTTCTGGTGTATCTCTCTGGAGCAGACGGTGTTCTGGTGTATCTCTCTGGAGCAGACGGTGTTCTGGTGTATCTCCTCTCTAGAGCATTACATTACATTACATGTCATTTAGCTGACGCTTTTATCCAAAGCGACTTACAATTAAGTGCTTTCAACTGTGAAGGTTCAAATTCCAGACAACAAGTAGTAAGTGCAAATACAGTAGCTTTAAATAGGCAAAATTACAAAGAGACAAATGAAAGTGCAGGTTCGAAAGTGCAAGTTCAAGATTATTTTTTTTTTTTTTTTTTTTTTTATCCGAGGTGTAGTCGGAAGAGATGCGTTTTTAGCCTTCGGCGGAAGATGTGTAGGCTTTCGGCCATCCTGATATCGATGGGGAGCTCGTTCCACCATTTGGGAGCCAGGACAGTGAACAGTCGGGATTTGGTTGAGTGATTAGTTCTCCCTCGCTGTGAGGGAGCAGCCAGCAGTTTGGCTGATGCAGAACGAAGTGGGCGGGTTGGGGTATATGGTTGGACCATGTCCTGGATGTAAGCGGGTGCTGATCCGTTCGTGGCCCTGTACGTAAGTACTAGTGTCTTGAAGCGGATGCGGGCCGCAATTGGTAGCCAGTGAAGAGAGCGGAGGAGAGGTGTAGTGTGAGAGAGGTTGAAGACAAGTCGAGCCGCTGCATTCTGAATGAGCTGCAGGGGTTGGATGGCTCATGCAGGCAGGCCAATCAGGAGGGAGCATGCAGGCAGGCCAATCAGGAGGGAGTTGCAGTAGTCTAGACGTGAGATGACTAGAGCCTGAACCAGAACCTGAGCCGCCTTCTGCGTTAGAAGGGGACGTATCCTTCTGATGTAATGCAGCATATATCTACACGATCGGGTAGTTGCAGCAATGTTAGCAGTGAAGGAGAGTTGGTCGTCAAGTGTCACACCCAGGTTTCTAGCAGTCTTGGTGGGGACTACTATAGAGTTGTCAATTGTTATAGTCAGGTCTTGGGTAGGAGAGCCCTTCCCTGGAAGGAAAAGGAGCTCAGTCTTGTCGAGGTTGAGTTTCAGATGGTGTGTGGACATCCAAGAAGAGATGTCAGTCAGACAGGCCGAGATACGTGCTGCTACCTGAGTTTCAGACTCAGGAAAGGAGAGAATTAGTTGGGTGTCATCTGCGTAGCTGTGTTAAGAAAAGCCGTGCGACTGAATGACAGACCCGAGAGAGTTGGTGTACAGAGAGAAGAGGAGGGGACCCAGGACTGATCCCTGAGGAACCCCAGTTTTAAGTGGGCAAGGTTCTGAGCTAGACCCTCTCCAGGTTACCCGGTAGGTTTGGTCTGCCAGGTAAGATGTGAGTAATGAGAGCGCAGAGCCTGAGACACCCAGATTTCGGAGTGTCGAAATGAGGATCTGGTGGTTCACTGTGTCAAAGGCAGCAGAAAGATCCAGAAGGATGATGATGGAAGAGAGAGAGGTTGTTCTAGCGATGTGAAGCTGCTCAGTGACAGCAAGGAGGGCAGTTTCTGTTGAGTGGCCAGCCTTGAAGCCAGACTGGTGGGGATCAAGAAGGTTGTTCTGGTGGAGATAGGTAGAGAGTTGATTATAAATGGCACGCTCAAGAGTTTTAGATAGAAATGGAAGAAGGGAGACGGGTCTATAGTTATTTACATCAGAGGAGTCGAGTGTTGGTTTTTTGAGCAGTGGGGTCACTCTTGCCTCTTTGAGAGCATCGGGGAAACAGCCAGTTGACAAGGAGATGTTGATGAGATGGGTGAGGAAAGGAAGGAGGTCCGGAGCAATGGACTGGAGAAGGTGAGAAGGGATAGGATCCAGGGGGCAGGTGGTTGGGCGGGCAGAGGTAATCAAAGTAAGAATTTGGTTTGGAGATAAAGGGGTGAAAGAGGAGAGAGTACTGGAAGTGATGGATGGTAAGGTGATTTCAGGAGGTGTGGTTGAGAATGAAGAGCGTATGTCATCTATCTTTTTTACAAAGTAGTTGACAAAGTGGGTTGGTAGGAGGGAGGAGGGAGGAGGTGGACTGGGGGAATCTAGGAGGTTAGAGAAGATGGAAAAAAGTCTTTTGGGGTTCGAGAAAGAGGATTCAATTTTGGTTTGATAAAAAGAGCTTTTGGCTGCAGAAATAGAGGCAGTGAAGGAGGAAAGAAGAGACTGATAGGTAAGCAGATCATCTGGGTGTTTAGATTTCTGCCATTTCCTTTCCGCTGCCCGTATAGTTGATCTTTCAGCACGTACTGAGTCAGATAACCACGGAGCTGGGGAGGATTTGCGAGCCTGTCGTGAAGTAAGAGGGCAGAGAGAGTCGAGAGAGGAGGATAGAGTAGAGAAGAGACTGTCTGTGGCATCATTGGGAGACATGAGTAAGAAAGAGTCGGATGGAGGGAGGGTTGATAAAGTACATGCCGCCAGAGAAGAAGGAGAGAGTGAACGAATATTACGGCGGACAGGTATGGTGTCTCTTGAGATATGGTTGTGAGCTTGGGAGAGCGGGAGAGAGTAAGAGATGAAGAAATGGTCTGAGGTGTGGAGTGCAGTAACAGTGAGGTTGGCTGTAGAGCAGTTTCTGGTGAAGATGAGATCTAAGTGGTTGCCAGCTTTGTGAGTGGGTGGTGAAGGAGAGAGTGAGAGGGCAAGAGAGAAGGTGAGAAAAGGCAGCTAACTTCTCTGTCTGGATGTTGAAGTCGCCCAGAAGTACCAGCGGAGGGCCAGTTTCAGGGATGTTTGAAAGAAGGACATCCAGCTCCTCCAAAAACTCTCCCAGAGGACCTGGTGGGCGGTAGATAACAATGATGACTAGTTGTACCGGATGGGTTATGGTGACAGCATGAAGTTCAAAAGATTGTGGAGTGAACTGTGGCAATGGGTAGAGAGAAAATCTCCACTTGGGGTTAATGAGTAGGCCTGTCCCCCCACCTCTACCAGTGGGTCTTGGTGTGTGGGTGAAAGAGTAGGCAGAAGAAAGGGCAGCAGGGGTGGATGTGTTGGTCGGTGTAATCCAGGTCTCAGTGATAGCAAGGAAGTCAAGGGATTTCAGGCTGGCAAAGCCAGAGATGAACTCAGTCTTGCGAGTGGCAGACTGGCAGTTCCACAGGCCACCTGCAACAAGGTGTTGAATGTGTGTGGAACGGGTGGGATAGGTAAGAGAGGTGGGGTTGCGGAAATGTTGCGAGCTAATGCGTGGTTTGTAGTATCTCCGAGAGGAAACACAGACAGGAATGGAGAAGCAGCACATTTCCGGATGAAGACACCAAGCAGTTAAGTGAGATAAAGATAAGATAAAGATAAGGTTAAGCCCACTTAGCCTCCCACGAATACTCCCGCGTAGACTCCTTTGTCTTTGTCCTCCGAGTCTTCGTCCGCTGAGGCTGCCGCTTCACGCAATTGCCAACAGTAAATCCAAGGAGGTGATTGGTGTTGGCTACAGGTGGGGAGGCCACACCCTGGCTAATCAGTCAAAAGCACCTGAGAGTCGTTAACCTCCACTCCCCAAATTCACACTTTACACTAACTAGTTTCACTTTAAGAAAATCCTCTAAAATTATGCCTAACAACACAACCAACCAATCAAGCAAAGAACACACAGCAGCAGTAGAAAGTAGAAAAGTACAAGAAGCAGCAAAAACCCAAATAAAGTCTGTACTTAACTTAATATCTAGCAGTCCAGTAGTCAGTTCCTTCAGAAATCAAATGCACTCTGTCATTTGGTCTGACTCTAGCTTACTTTTGTAGTCAGAATCAGGTGGGGAGGGGACGGTGGGGAGCAGACGGTGTTCTGGTGTATCTCCTCTCTGGAGCAGACGGTGTTCTGGTGTATCTCCTCTCTAGAGCAGACGGTGTTCTGGTGTATCTCCTCTCTGGAGCAGACGGTGTTCTGGTGTATCTCTCTAGAGCAGACGGTGTTCTGGTGTATCTCCTCTCTGGAGCAGACGGTGTTCTGGTGTATCTCTCTGGAGCAGACGGTGTTCTGGTGTATCTCCTCTCTGGAACAGATGGTGTTCTGGTGTATCTCTCTGGAGCAGACGGTGTTCTGGTGTATCTCTCTAGAGCAGACGGTGTTCTGGTGTATCTCTCTGGAGCAGAGGGTGTTCTGGTGTATCTCTCTAGAGCAGACGGTGTTCTGGTGTATCTCTCTGGAGCAGAGGGTGTTCTGGTGTATCTCTCTGGAGCAGACGGTGTTCTGGTGTATCTCCTCTCTAGAGCAGACAGTGTTCTGGTGTATCTCCTCTCTAGAGCAGACGGTGTTCTGGTGTATCTCCTCTCTAGAGCAGACGGTGTTCTGGTGTATCTCTCTGGAGCAGACGGTGTTCTGGTGTATCTCCTCTCTGGAGCAGACGGTGTTCTGGTGTATCTCTCTAGAGCAGACGGTGTTCTGGTGTATCTCCTCTCTGGAGCAGACGGTGTTCTGGTGTATCTCCTCTCTGGAGCAGACGGTGTTCTGGTGTATCTCTCTAGAGCAGACGGTGTTCTGGTGTATCTCTCTGGAGCAGACGGTGTTCTGGTGTATCTCCTCTCTGGAACAGACGGTGTTCTGGTGTATCTCCTCTCTGGAGCAGATGGTGTTCTGGTGTATCTCCTCTCTGGAGCAGACGGTGTTCTGGTGTATCTCTCTGGAGCAGACGGTGTTCTGGTGTATCTCCTCTCTGGAGCAGACGGTGTTCTGGTGTATCTCTCTAGAGCAGACGGTGTTCTGGTGTATCTCTCTGGAGCAGACGGTGTTCTGGTGTATCTCCTCTCTGGAGCAGACGGTGTTCTGGTGTATCTCTCTGGAGCAGACAGTGTTCTGGTGTATCTCCTCTCTGGAGCAGACGGTGTTCTGGTGTATCTCCTCTCTAGAGCAGACGGTGTTCTGGTGTATCTCTCTGGAGCAGACGGTGTTCTGGTGTATCTCCCTGGAGCAGACGGTGTTCTGGTGTATCTCTCTGGAGCAGACGGTGTTCTGGTGTATCTCCTCTCTAGAGCAGACGGTGTTCTGGTGTATCTCTCTGGAGCAGACGGTGTTCTGGTGTATCTCTCTGGAGCAGACGGTGTTCTGGTGTATCTCCGGTCTTTCTTCATCCTCTAACTCTCTTCTCTGGTCTTGAATGTGCAGTAGTGACCGGAGCCTCTCCCAGCTTAACAGACTGTTATGCTACCTGGCTAGCTAGCTAGCAGCTATAATGTTACCCAGCATGCCGTTCGGCGGTGTAGCTAGATTTGTAAATGTAAAATTATTAGTGTTAGAAACTGTTTAAGTCACAAATTGTTATGTGCTATGGCATTTTATCCTTTTAAAGAAAGTTAGTTGTGGGTTATTAATTGTTATAAAGTTACTACCATGAGTGAGAAGGGTACGCAGTTAACGGTTAACAGTTATCGTCAGCATGTACGCGCTTGCGTCGTGCACTAACCAAGGAAGAACAGTAAAATAAAGTCTTTGCCTCTCGGCTCAGAGATCTCGTTGGTCTGATGAAAAAAACAGCTTCAAATATAGTAACGCGCTGCAGTTTTTGGCAGTAACGGTAACAGAGTTATTAAGATGGGAGGAGTAATCAATTAGATTACTCGTTACTGAAAAAAAGTAACGCCGTTAGTAACGCCATTAGTAACGCCATTATTTATAATGCCGTTACTCCCATCACTGCTTACCTTTTTATATTTATTCTTTTTAATAAAAAGAATAAATATAAAGTGGTAATTTCAAAATAAAGGCGCATGATGACGAAATGTATTGATAGTTTCACTTTGAATTGATATATCATCCAGATCTACTGCTGAGTCATGCTCTGACCTGCTGAGTCATGCATCTGACCTGCTGAGTCATGCATCTGACCTGCTGAGTCATGCTCTGACCTGCTGAGTCATGCATCTGACCTGCTGAGTCATGCTCTGACCTGCTGAGTCATGCATCTGACCTGCTGAGTCATGCATCTGACCTGCTGAGTCATGCTCTGACCTGCTGAGTCATGCATCTGATCTGCTGAGTCATGCTCTGACCTGCTGAGTCATGCATCTGATCTGCTAATGATAATAATAACCAGGCAGTGATAATAATAATAATGATGATGATGATGATGACAGGGCAGACAGGTTCGTCCTGCGTGTGTTATATCTCCCCGAGCTGAAGACTGATCCGTGACGGCGTAAAGATGCTTCCGACGCAGCAGCAGGAAGTGCTTTCTAACAGCAGGAAGTGCTTTCTAACCAGTTTGTTGCATCATCTTCTGCAGGAAACCAGAGTTTACAACAGCGTCCGTACGAGGAGGAAGTTCCTAACGTTTCTCTGTGGTTGATTGTTGTAACTCCTGAAGTGTGTTTAGCCTTGGGTCATGTTAATAATCTCTGTATTGGTTAGCGTTGGGTCATGTTAATAATCTCTGTATTGGTTAGCGTTGGGTCATGTTAATAATCTCTGTATTGGTTAGCGTTGGGTCATGTTAATAATCTCTGTATTGATTAGTGTTATGTTAATAATCTCTGTATTGATTAGGGTTATGTTAATAATCTCTGTATTGGTTAGTGTTATGTTAATAATCTCTGTATTGGTTAGCGTTGGGTTATGT
>NC_050192.1:21061650-21081650 GCF_008315115.2 Sander lucioperca | reverse complement strand
ATGAGATCAAGGAGAGGGTTAACTTCTCCTGCTCCAGATGTCTCACCGTGGTCAGAAAGAACAGAGGAGACTCTTTGTTTCTCTCACTAAGACTATAGAGTCGCTACTCACTCTGAAGCTACCGGTAATCACCGTCACTCTCTCACTCTAACACACACTCCCCCCACACACGCTCCACACACACACACACACGCGCGGCTCGACGCACACACCAGCGCAAAAGTATGAACATCAGACCACTTACGTAGGCTACGGTGAAATATCCGACCTTCCTGTTGAAAGCATATTGTTTGTGTTTAATCCAGAGTCTGACTTTTAATTTAATAAACCAGTGGTGGCAGTGTGTTCTTTTTCTTCTGACAACATCATTGCACGCCTACTGACTGATACACTGCCCCCTGGTGGACAGAACATATACCAAGTTTGATACCAATATAAGCCTTACTGAAGGCATTTAATGGTAAAAAATTATTAATAAATATTCGAATATATTTGAATATTAATATTCATAAACAAACAAACTTCGAATATGATTTTTGGGCAAAAGTCAAAGCCCTACCCTTGATGTCATTACCACCCTAATCAGCTGATGTCATTACTACTCTAATCAGCTGATGTCATTACTACTCTAATCAGCTGATGTCATTACTACTCTAACCAGCTGATGTCATTACTACCCTAATCAGCTGATGTCATTACTACTCTAACCAGCTGATGTCATTACTACTCTAATCAGCTGATGTCATTACTACTCTAACCAGCTGATGTCATTACTACCCTAATCAGCTGATGTCATTACTACTCTAACCAGCTGATGTCATTACTACTCTAATCAGCTGATGTCATTACTACTCTAACCAGCTGATGTCATTACTACTCTAATCAGCTGATGTCATTACTACTCTAATCAGCTGATGTCATTACTACTCTAACCAGCTGATGTCATTACTACTCTAATCAGCTGATGTCATTACTACTCTAATCAGCTGATGTCATTACTACTCTAATCAGCTGATTGCCACGCACCGAGATCAACCAACACACATTATCAGCTCACAATGAGTCCAGTTTACTGCGAATGTCGCTGCATCCATGCACAATTTATCAAAATAAAAATTAACAATGAAATCATAATTTTGGCTCCAACAATGTGTGTATGGCTGTAACTATGGAAACTATTTCTGTCCAATAGGAGGGGATCCCGGAGGACACGGATGATTTTGGGGAGTTCAGGATGAGAGTCTCGGACCTCGTTAAAGACGTCATTTTCCTGGTTGGATCCATGGAGTGTTTCTCTCAGGTAACTTCTGTTCTACTTCATAAATACTCTGTTATATTCTACTTCATGAATACTCTGTTATATTCTACTTCATGAATACTCTGTTATATTCTACTTCATGAATACTCTGTTATATTCTACTTCATGAATACTCTGTTATATTCTACTTCATGAATACTCTGTTATATTCTACTTCATAAATACTCTGTTATATTCTACTTCATAAATACATTCTGTTATATTCTACTTCATAAATACTCTGTTATATTCTACTTCATAAATACTCTGTTATATTCTACTTCATAAATACTCTCTGTTATATTCTACTTCATAAATACATTGTTATATTCTACTTTATAAATACATTCTGTTATATTCTACTTTATAAATACATTCTGTTATATTCTACTTCATAAATACTCTGTTATATTCTACTTCATAAATACTCTGTTATATTCTACTTCATGAATACTCTGTTATATTCTACTTCATGAATACTCTGTTATATTCTACTTCATGAATACTCTGTTATATTCTACTTCATAAATACTCTGTTATATTCTACTTCATAAATACTCTGTTATATTCTACTTCATAAATACATTCTGTTATATTCTACTTCATGAATACTCTGTTATATTCTACTTCATAAATACTCTCTGTTATATTCTACTTCATAAATACATTGTTATATTCTACTTTATAAATACTCTGTTATATTCTACTTTATAAATACATTCTGTTATATTCTACTTTATAAATACTCTGTTATATTCTACTTTATAAATACTGTTATATTCTACTTTATAAATACTCTGTTATATTCTACTTCATAAATACTGTTATATTCTACTTCATAAATACTCTCTGTTATATTCTACTTCATAAATACATTGTTATATTCTACTTTATAAATACGTTCTGTTATATTCTACTTTATAAATACATTCTGTTATATTCTACTTCATAAATACTCTTATATTCTACTTCATAAATACTCTGTTATATTCTACTTCATAAATACTCTGTTATATTCTACTTCATAAATACTCTGTTATATTCTACTTCATGAATACTCTGTTATATTCTACTTCATAAATACTCTGTTATATTCTACTTCATGAATACTCTGTTATATTCTACTTTATAAATACTCTGTTATATTCTACTTCATAAATACATTCTGTTATATTCTACTTCATGAATACTCTGTTATATTCTACTTCATAAATACTCTGTTATATTCTACTTCATGAATACTCTGTTATATTCTACTTTATAAATACTCTGTTATATTCTACTTTATAAATACATTCTGTTATATTCTACTTCATAAATACTCTGTTATATTCTACTTCATGAATACTCTGTTATATTCTACTTCATAAATACTCTGTTATATTCTACTTCATAAATACTCTGTTATATTCTACTTCATGAAACTCTGTTATATTCTACTTCATAAATACTTTCTGTTATATTCTACTTCATGAATACTCTCTGTTATATTCTACTTCATAAATACTTTCTGTTATATTCTACTTCATAAATATTCTGTTATATTCTACTTTATAAATACTTTCTGTTATATTCTACTTCATAAATACTCTGTTATATTCTACTTCATAAATACTCTGTTATATTCTACTTCATGAATACTTTCTGTTATATTCTACTTCATAAATACTTTCTGTTATATTCTACTTTATAAATACTTTCTCTGTTATATTCTACTTCATAAATACTTTCTGTTATATTCTACTTTATAAATACTTTCTGTTATATTCTACTTCATAAATACTCTGTTATATTCTACTTCATAAATACTCTGTTATATTCTACTTTATAAATACATTCTGTTATATTCTACTTCATAAATACTTTCTGTTATATTCTACTTTATAAATACTTTCTCTGTTATATTCTACTTCATAAATACTTTGTTATGTTCTACTTTATAAATACTTTCTGTTATATTCTACTTTATACATACTTTCTGTTATATTCTACTTTATAAATACGTTCTGTTATATTCTACTTTATAAATACTTTGTTATATTCTACTTTATAAATACTTTATGTTATATTCTACTTTATAAATACGTTCTCTGTTGTTTTCTCACCAGTTATATTCTACGTTAAAAGAAGGGAACCCTTCCTGGGAAGTGACGGAAGCTGTTCTCTTCATCATGGCTGCAATCGCTAAAAGCGTTGATCCGTGAGTATCTGAAGATCTAGAATAACATAGAACATGGTGGTCCTCCAGATCTAGAATAACATAGAACATGTTGGTGGTCCTCCAGATCTAGAAGAACATAGAACATGTTGGTGGTCCTCCAGATCTAGAATAACATAGAAACATGTTGGTGATCCTCCAGATCTAGAATAACATAGAAACATGTTGGTGATCCTCCAGATCTAGAATAACACAGAAACTTGTTGTCGTTGCTGCTCTGTGTCTGATAATCCCGTCTGGATCTTGTCCCTCCAGAGAGAACAACCCGACCCTGTCCGAGGTCTTGCAGCAGGTGGTTTTGCTCCCAGAAACCGTCCACATGGCGGTTCGCTTCACGAGCATCGAGCTGGTCGGAGAGATGAGCGAAGTCGTGGACAGAAACCCCAGATTCCTCGGTACCACTTTCTGATTTCTGCTTCAGACTGATGTGTTAATGCTTAACTGTTTCTACAGGTTCAGACCTCCATGTGGGGTTAACCTGACCATAGAAATGTTAGCTACTTCCTGTTTCTGTGATGCTCAGGCGGTAGAAAACACGGAGCCTGGAGTTGTTTTTGTTAAACTGCTCGAATCATAAAAGTAACTGAAATTTCCTCGGAGAGCGCCGACCGATCGCACAATGTTCCCCTTCAGATTTAGGAAGCTGTTTCTGTTTCTCTACACAGTCTTGCACTTTTATTACAAATATTCACTTTGAAAATCTTACGAAGGAGTTTCCAATTTTCTATCGCACTCTTTGAAATTCTCTTCTTCCTGTTGAACTTGTGTGTAGAAATCTACCTGCTGGCAGTTGGTAATGCATCCTCTCTGGACGTGAAGCTTTCTGTTCAATCAATTATTTTGGAATACATTTACATTTTATGCAAAATTGAAATGCAAATGTTATGCAAAAAGTGCTCTGGTATCAGCATCATATCAGCAGATATCCATATTCAGGAAACGTAATCAGAACACGGGTGGTGATGGGGCAGTGGATATGTCACGTGCCTTTGGTGTGGGAGATGTGGGTTTGATTCCCACTGTGATACATCAACCAATGTGTCCCTGAGCAAGGCACTTAACCCCTAGTGCTCCAGAGGTGTGTTACCTCTGATATATAGCAATTAATCCAAGTTGCTTTGGATAAAAGCGTCCGCTAAATGACATGTAATGTAATGTAGAACTGAAAAAGTGGATCGGTGCATCTCTATTCCAGCCCTGATTGGCTGCTGTGCGAGGTCAACAAGAGATCCACACGGATCACTTCACAGCCACCTGTCGCTGAAAGCTTTGCTGCCAATAAACTGTCCCAGTGCTCCTCGACGACATGTAATCAATCTCTTAAAAACCAAACTGTAGTGTGGCTAGGTTAGCTCAGTTGGTAGAGCAGGCGCACATATATAGAGGTTTACTCCTCGACGCAGCGGCCGCAGGTTCGACTCCGACCTGCGGCCCTTTGCTGCATGTCATTCCCCCTCTCTCTCCCCTTTTCATGTCTTCATCTGTCCTGTGAAATTAAAGGCCTAAAATGCCCCAAAAAAACAAACTGTAAATGTATTCAATAACCAGAAACAGGTTTTATCTTCCCGTGTTGTGCGCCATACAGGGTCGAGTCTCCCTACGATACTCAGCTGTTTCTGAGGCGCTCGCTGAAGTCTCCTCCTCATCGCCATTACATAACCCTAGCCCTCCATTACATAACCCTAGCCCTCCATTACATAACCCTAGCCCTCCTCATCGCCATTACATAACCCTAGCCCTCCATTACCTAACCCTAGCCCTCCATTACATAACCCTAGCCCTCCATTACATAACCCTAGCCAGATCTTGTGTTGAGGAGAAGCTTGTCCTTAGCATCCCGTCTGTCTCGTGTTGAGGAGAAGCTTGTCCTTAGCGTCCCGTCTGTCTTCCAGACCCTGTGCTGAACTACCTGATGAAAGGCCTCCGAGAGAAACCTCTGGCGTCTGCAGCAGCGAAGGCGATCCACAACATCTGCTCGGTGTGCAGAGATCACATGGCTCAGCACTTCCAGGGCCTGCTGGACATCGCCCGCGCCCTGGACTCCTTCGCCTTGTCCACCGAGGCCGCCGTGGGGCTGCTCAAAGGTACGCCACACCTGTACACACCTGTAGTGACATCATCAGCCCCGTTCTAGTCTAACCCGGTTACAGCAGCAGCTGTACAGGTGTAGCTCTGTCCTCTCACGTCACACACTGGTCTGTGGACGCTGAACCAGTTGTTTCTAGGCAACCAAAATGTTCCAGTTAACTTTGCTGAAGTCAAAATATTCTGACGTTTTTCTCATAAAATTGGAGAAAAAGGAGCTTTGACTTCACTTTACTTTATACATTAGTATACAGTGATGTCACATGTCCCAGTGATGTCACATGATGTCCCTGTGTGTGTGTGTGTGTGTGTGTGTGTGTGTGTGTGTGTGTGTGTGTGTGTGTGTGTGTGTGTGTGTGTTTACCTGTGCAGGTACAGCTCTGGTTGTGATGTCACCGTGTGTGTGTGTGTGTGTGTGTGTGTGTGTGTGTGTGTGTGTGTGTGTGTGCGTGCTTACCTGTGCAGGTACAGTTCTGGTTGTGATGTCACCGTGTGTGTGTGTGTGTGTGTTTACCTGTGCAGGTACAGCTCTGGTTCTGGCCCGGCTTCCTCTGGAGAAGATCGCCGAGTGTCTGAGTGACCTGTGTGCCGTTCAGGTCCTGGCTCTGAAGAAGGTCAGTCAGAGTCTTTAAATGCTGCGACCAGCAGGAAGCAGACGTTCAGACTAAACCCACAGTCTCCGTGTTCTCTTCCAGCTTTTGTCTGAGGAATCTACCAACGGGAAGTCAGCTGATCCCACCGTGTGGCTGGACAGACTGGCTGTTATCTTCAGGTGAGTTTACCTGTCGTCACATCTCAACCTTTATTTAAACCAACAGGAAACACGCTGATGCCTTCTGTTTGTTTCTCCTTCAGACACACGAACCCCATCGTAGAGAACGGACAGACGCACCCCTGTCAGAAAGTCATTCAGGAGGTAAAACACACACACACACACACACACACACACACACACACACACACACACACACGCACACACACACCTTTCTCAATAAATACCCTAATCATGCTACCTGCCTGTAGAAACAGCAGATACGTTATTATATCAAACCTGTAGATTAGATGATATATATATATATATATATATATATATATATATTACCAGTCAAAAGTTTAGGGTCACCCCACATCAGTCACCTTTCACACACACACACACACACACACACCAGTCACCTTTCACACACACACACACACACACACACACACACACACACACACACACACACACACACACATCAGTCACCTTTCTCACACACACACACACACACACACACACATCAGTCACCTTTCACACACACACACACACACACACACACACACACACACCCACATCAGTCACCTTCCCAATGGGAGCTGGACCACTTTTAATTTGGGTATGAGGGTTAGACCAGAAAGCATGGATTTCAAGCCTTTCTTCAGCCTCTTCTGTCTACAACAGTGGAGAACCCTTCAGACATCATTACAGCCCATAATGTCATCTGAACACTGCTGCCCTGATTAAACACAATGCAGCTGATCTCAGCTGCTATTCTGTCTGGAATGGACATTACTAAGGGCGTTTTCACACATGAAAGTCCGAACCAAGGTCCAGACCAAGGTTCATGTTTTTGTTCCATTGTAACATTTGATCCGGTAAGTTAATGGTTTCACACTGCAGTTATGCAAGCGCACTAAAGATCTATACGTGACAAAACTACGTCCTGCCGTCATCACATACGTGAGCTGCGTCTCCAGATACTTATCATTGATTGGTTTGTAGACAGGCTTCCCCGTCCTCTTGTCTCCTCTCTCTGTGTCGGAGTTTTTTCAGCTGACTGCTGCTTTCTCCTACTGACTGCTGCTCTCCTCTACTGACTGCTGCTCTCTCCTACTGACTGCTGCTCTCCTCTACTGACTGCTGCTCTCCTACTGACTGCTGCTCTCCTCTACTGACTGCTGATCTCTCCTACTGACTGCTGCTCTCCCCTACTGACTGCTGCTCTCCTCTACTGACTGCTTCTCTCCTCTACTGACTGCTGCTCTCCTCTACTGACTGCTGCTCTCTCCTACTGACTGCTGCTCTCCCCTACTGACTGCTGATCTCTCCTACTGACTGCTGCTCTCCCCTACTGACTGCTGCTCTCCCCTACTGACTGCTGCTCTCCCCTACTGACTGCTGCTCTCCCCTACTGACTGCTGCTCTCCCCTACTGACTGCTGCTCTCTCCTACTGACTGCTACTCTCTCCTACTGACTGCTGCTCTCCCCTACTGACTGCTACTCTCTCCTACTGACTGCTGCTCTCTCCTACTGACTGCTGATCTCTCCTACTGACTGCTGCTCTCTCCTACTGACTGCTGCTCTCTCCTACTGACTGCTGCTCTCTCTCTCTCCTACTGACTGCTGCTCTCCTCTACTGACTGCTGCTCTCCTCTACTGACTGCTGCTCTCTCCTACTGACTGCTGCTCTCTCCTACTGACTGCTGCTCTCTCCTACTGACTGCTGCTCTCTCCTACTGACTGCTGCTCTCCCCTACTGACTGCTGCTCTCCCCTACTGACTGCTGCTCTCCCCTACTGACTGCTGCTCTCTCCTACTGACTGCTGCTCTCTCCTACTGACTGCTGCTCTCTCCTACTGACTGCTGCTCTCCCCTACTGACTGCTGCTCTCTCCTACTGACTGCTGCTCTCTCCTACTGACTGCTGCTCTCTCCTACTGACTGCTGCTCTCCCCTACTGACTGCTGCTCTCCCCTACTGACTGCTGCTCTCTCCTACTGACTGCTGCTCTCCTCTACTGACTGCTGCTCTCCTCTACTGACTGCTGCTCTCTCCTACTGACTGCTGCTCTCCTCTACTGACTGCTGCTCTCCTCTACTGACTGCTGCTCTCTCCTACTGACTGCTGCTCTCCTCTACTGCCGCGGCTCTTTTTGTTTTGTTGTGATGTTGAGAAGCAAGACACTGGAACTTTCTGGACAATTTATTCAGAGACAAACGGAAACCTACACTGTACATTTACTACCACTTAACAAATAAACTGCTGATGTATTCTCAGCTCTGATAGCCGACAGCTGTCTGCTCTGAGTGCATTCACCGTCACTCTCTCATGTAGCCTACACACTAAGCACCAAGCTATTCCTTAAAGGAGCTATTCCCCGGTCTTGTAACACAAGGAGTTATATTATATACTTTTTTTATATGTATTTATACTATTTGGTCCGAAAGTCCGAACCATCCAAAAAATGCTTTCACACTGTAAACGAACCGGACCATGGTTCAGTTTGGTCCGGGCCGAGACCACCTCTTTTGGTCGGACCAAAATTTGGTCTTTTGATCCGGACCGTGGTCCAGGGGAGGTTTCACACCTCTAATTTTGGTTCGGATCAAACTGAAAAGTCCGAAAGTCCGGACCAAATGAGGTATGTGTGAAAACGCCCTAAGTGACCCCAAACCTTTGACCGGTAGTATATATGAACATATCTCCTGTATATTAGATGATATATATATTTATGAACATATCTCCTCTAGATATACATATACATGTATATGAATACGTGAACATGTGTGCTGTTCTGTGCTGCAGATCTGGCCCGTTCTGTCCGAGACTCTGAACACTCACCAGGCCGATAACCGGATCGTGGAGCGCTGCTGTCGCTGTCTCCGCTTCGCTGTGCGATGTGTCGGGAAAGGCTCCGCCTCCCTGCTGCAGCCGCTCGTCACGCAGGTAGACACACCTGCACACCTCCACTCTCTGATACTGGCTGTAGGAGCTCTGATTGGACGAGCAATTAGTGATGTTCAAGGGTTATTGGTCACTCATCTGTTAGTTCATTTCATAAAAAAAATATAAATATAAAGTATTTACCTACCTGTTCATGGGTTAGTTTTAAACAGCTGTGTGTGTGTCTGTGTGTGTGTCTGTGTGTGTCTCTCTGTATGTGTGTCTCTCTGTATATGTATATATGTGTGTGTGTGTGTGTGTGTGTGTGTGTGTGTGTGTGTGTGTGTGTGTGTCTCTCTCTGTATATGTGTTTGTGTCTGTCTGTCTGTCTGTGTGTGTGTGTAGATGGTGAGTGTGTACCAGGTGTACCCCCACTCGTGCTTCCTGTACCTGGGCAGCATCCTGGTGGACGAGTACGGCATGGAGGACGGCTGCAGGCAGGGGCTGCTCGACATGCTGCAGGTAAAACACCTATTATTAGTATTATTAGTATTAATTATTATTATTAGTGTTATTAGTATTATTTGTATAGATAAACAAACAGCTGCATGTAAACTCCAGGTTAGGTGGCAGACTTTTGGATATCAGTAGTTGGGGTTAGGTGGCAGACTTTAGGATATCAGTACATAATATATCCAATAAAACATGTGATTTACCTCCTGATGCTGATGTTCCTCCAGGCTCTGTGCATGCCGACCTTCCAGCTGTTGGAACAGCAGAACGGTCTGAGGAATCATCCCGACACCGTGGACGACCTGTTCAGACTGGCCACCAGGTGAGTCACATGACCTGTTCAGACTGGGTGATAAATCTGCTGCGCTTTAAATTTAACCAGCGCCGGAAGAGGTATTCAGATTACTTCAGTAAAAGTACTAATCCCACACTGTAAAAATACTCGTTACAGTAAAAGTTAACTTGAGTAACGGTGTGTCAGAGTAGTTAAGACAGGAAACATAGTGCTGATACGGTGAGGCACCAGCTGGCTGAGCTTCAGTCACACAGTCACAGAGTTTGGTAAGAACCCAGGTACCCACAGCCCCGTGTCCCGCTGCGGGGGCCAGTCATGTAACAGAGATGTCGGGTGTTTTGAGGTGGGGTTAGAGTCCCGTACAGGAAACGGGAAACATCACTGCCTCTATCTCTGCCACACCAAACACCAGCTCTGAGCTGTCTCCTCAGTCCCTCCGTCTCTGTTCTTTCTCCGGTAGACCTGTTGGAGTCGTGATTCACTCGGATCTTTAAATTGACTCACGAATCGCGAGTCTCTAGTATCATTAACCTGGTTCAGTTGAGTCCAACTACAATTCAATCTAAAATGACAGCGCCACACACAAACCTCTTGCAATATTAGCTTCTACTATGCTAGCCATCTTAGCTGCAAAAAGCCTTATACCTTTATACAATTTCGTAGGCAACAGCAACTCCACAAGTCAACTCAAGCGCCTGAGTGAGCAGAGAGACAGTCCCGACCCGCAGACTCAGCTCACAGACCCTGGGACTCACTCGAGAACCCACGAGTCGACGAGGGCTCGTGAGTTGTCGGTGATTCATGAGTTGTTGTGCGAATCAGCCGGCTATGTGAGTGGATCTGATTCAGACGAGTGATAGACTGTTAATATTAATATACAGTCTATGGTCTCTCCTCGAGCTCAGAGTAAAGCAAATCAACAACAAAAGGCATTCTTTCACTTCTGAAATAACATCCAATGTTCTGCACGTAGCCTAGCTAGGCCTACTGTAAGTTGGGTGTATAAATGTAGTATATTAAAATGCAATTAGGGCGAGCAGACAGTCCGTAAGCTCACCTCGCCGACAACTCATGTTTTTTTTTTGTCTTCAAAAAACTTTATTATTCAAGTACAGATACACATTGAAAACATTACATACATACATGAAAAAGGGGCGCATTGAATTTACATTAAAGAGGTTGTAAGTCATTGTGAGTGTTCAGAGTCCGAATGGCTTTCTTATTTGTCAGTCCTATTAAAGTTTCAAAATATAATTTCATGTCATTTTTAAATGAATATTCGGTTTTCTTTCAGACCATTTACATTTATGGATATAACGTTTTCCAAATAAAATTAAAAGATTCTAAATCTTTGACTCGAGTGACTCGCACAACCGGATCAGTTTAGTGACTCAGAATGACCCGAATCATTGCCAGGCCTAGTCTCCAAGAGAGATCTATAGACCATCTGACAGTGGACTGTGTGTGTGTGTGTGTGTGTGTGTGTAGGTTCGTTCAGAGGAGTCCCGTCACTCTACTCAGCAGCAGCATCATCGTTCACATCATCCAGTGCGCCATCGCTGCCACCTCGCTGGACCACCGAGACGCTAACTGCAGCGTCATGAAGTTCGTCCGAGACCTGATCCACACCGGGGTGGCTAACGACGTGAGTCAGCACAAACACCACGATTACTACTGAAGTTGACTGAGACACTGTTCAACAGTCATTAGTGGTTATCAAGTAACCCAAGACTCCTCTCTCCTCTTTCCTGTGTCCTGTCTCCTCTCTCCTCTCTCCTCTCTCCTCTCTCCTCTCTCCTCTCTCCTCTCTCCTCTCTCTCTCCTGTCTTCTCTCCTGTGTCTTCTCTCCTGTGTCCTGTCTCCTCTCTCCTGTCTCCTGTCTCCTGTGTCCTGTCTCCTGTGTCCTGTCTCCTCTCTCCTGTGTCCTCTCTCCTCTCTCCTGTGTCCTGTCTCCTGTCCTGTCTCCTCTCTCCTGTGTCCTGTCTCCTCTCTCCTGTGTCCTGTGTCCTGTCTCCTCTCTCCTGTGTCCTGTCTCCTCTCTCCTGTGTCCTGCCTCCTGTCTCCTGTGTCCTGTCTCCTCTCTCCTGTGTCCTGTCTCTTCTCTCCTGTGTCCTGTCTCCTCTCTCCTGTCTCCTGTCTCCTCTCTCCTGTGTCCTGTCTCCTGTGTCCTGTCTCCTCTCTCCTGTGTCCTCTCTCCTCTCTCCTGTGTCCTGTCTCCTGTGTCCTGTCTCCTCTCTCCTGTGTCCTGTCTCCTCTCTCCTGTGTCCTGTCTCCTCTCTCCTGTGTCCTGTCTCTTCTCTCCTGTGTCCTGTCTCCTCTCTCCTGTGTCCTGTCTCCTCTCTCCTGTGTCCTGTGTCCTGTCTCCTCTCTCCTGTGTCCTGTCTCTTCTCTCCTGTGTCCTGTCTCTTCTCTCCTGTGTCCTGTCTCCTCTCTCCTGTGTCCTGTCTTCTTTAAACTAAACTCTCCTGTGTCCCGTGTCTCCTTCAGCACGAGGAGGACTTTGAGCTGAGGAAGCAGCTGATTGGCCAGGCCATGGAGCAGCACGCCCAGCAGCTGGTGACCCAGCTGATGCACTCGTGCTGTTTCTGTCTCCCGCCGTACACGCTGCCGGACGTCGCCGAGGTGCTGTGGGAGGTCATGCTGTTCAACAGGCCGGTGAGTACCCAAACATCTGGCCTACAGACAAACATCTGGCCTACAGACCCAAACATCTGGCCTACAGACCCAAACATCTGGCCTACAGACCCAAACATCTGGCCTACAGACCCAAACATCTGGCCTACAGACAAACATCTGGCCTACAGACCCAAACATCTGGCCTACAGACCCAAACATCTGGCCTACAGACCCAAACATCTGGCCTACAGACACAAACATCTGGCCTACAGACCCAAACATCTGGCCTACAGACCCAAACATCTGGCCTACAGACCCAAACATCTGGCCTACAGACAAACATCTGGCCAGGTGTGTTAAAGCGTAACTCTCGCCAAAATGCAACCTAGGGTCTTTTTGTGAATGTACCCGAGTCAAACTTTAGTTTAAAAGCATATTTAGGACGGAATCGCCACTTTTAAGATTTACCATATTCTAGTTTTTGGGTCAAATGGCCTTCTGAATGGGACTGCTAGGGACACTTTGATGCTAGCCTCAAAATATCTATTGTTAAAACACTAAGAAGGCTCGACACAACATGAGACTTTGCTCCAAGTATCTCCAGGGACTCTACACCTTAACCAAAGACTTGACAACATTGGTTGTGTTCAGAGTTTACTAAAAGAAAGGTTTTAACAACTCACCGTAGCGAGGGGGGCCGAAGCGGGAAAAGTTACGTAGTGTTGCTTTAACACCTGAACTCAGCGCAGAGACGACAGCCGGCGGCCGAGTACCACTTAGGTTAGAGGAAATAACTCTCCCTAATCTACTCATCATTCAACTAGAGAACCAGATAACGTTGCTATGATACGTGATAACGTTGCTATGATACCTGATAACGTTGCTATGATACCCCAACACAGCATACTCTTCTTCACCCCTGCTGGGAAAACAGCGACAGACCAGACTGTCCCTCCCCAGGCCTGTCTGTCCCTCCCCAGGCCTGTCTGTCCCTCCCCAAGCCTGTCTGTCCCTCCCCAGGCCTGTCTCTGTTCTCTCAGTGGGAGCAGAAGGACTGAACGGCCGACTGAACGGTTAGCTAACGTTAGCTTGCTAATTCCACCTAACATGCCTTCATCATACACTGGTCACTCATAGCAACAAGGTGTTCACTCATAGCAACAAGGTGTTCACTCATAGCAACAAGGTGGTCACTCATAGCAACAAGGTGGTCACTCATAACAAGGTGTTTTCCTATGATGTGACCACAGTGTGTGATGGAACATTAATTTGTAATATTTTACTAATTTAGCGGCCGGCCGGCTGTATTTACGGCTAACCCTGGAGCGGGAAAGTCTCTTTAAAGTGGCTGCAACACTCCCAGAATGCATTGCTTCCAGGTGTGTCGGCTTTCTGTCCACAGGTAAATCATAACGTGTGTGTTGTGTTTCAGACGTTCTGTCGCTGGTTAGAAAACGCTCTGAAAGGGTTACCCAAGGAGACGTCTGGAGGAGCCGTGACCGTCACTCACAAACAGCTGACGGACTTCCACAAGCAGGTCACTAGGTGAGATCACACCTGCTGACACACCCGACACACCTGCTGACACACCTGACACACCCGACACACCTGCTGACACACCTGACACACCTGCTGACACACCTGACACACCCGACACACCTGCTGACACACCCGACACACCTGCTGACACACCTGACACACCCGACACACCTGCTGACACACCTGACACACCCGACACACCTGCTGACACACCTGACACACCCGACACACCTGCTGACACACCCGACACACCTGCTGACACACCCGACACACCTGCTGACACACCCGACACACCTGCTGACACACCCGACACACCTGCTGACACACCTGACACACCCGACACACCTGCTGACACACCTGACACACCCGACACACCTGCTGACACACCTGACACACCTGCTGACACACCTGCTGACACACCTGACACACCTGACGACACACCTGCTGACACACCTGACACACCTGCTGACACACCCGACACACCTGCTGACACACCTGACACACCCGACACACCTGCTGACACACCTGACACACCTGACACACTGTACACAAACAGCTGACAGACTTCCACAAACAGGTCACCAGGTGAGATCACACCTCCTGACACACCATGTTCAGCCTACGGCTGCACCATATGTGATAACGTAGTGGAATATCTAGATAAAGCGATAACTTGTGATAAATAATCAGATATTAAAGAGTTCTCAGTTCTGATAAAATACATCAAACTGTTTGAGTTTAAACTGATGACAGGAAATCATTTCGAACTATCTTTTATTGAACAAATTGAACATTGAATTGAATATAATATAAAAAAGTGACAGTTACATTCTAATCCATTAATCTCTGCAGGATTAGAAAGCAGTTCAGCGTACGCAGTTAATAAAAAGACAGCTGTGAGTCATCAGAAATATTTAGGATCTCAGTCTGACAGTTTGAGACTTGTTGAGACTAAATCACACGCAGAGAAACTGGAATCTCCACAGCCAGAGACAAATAGACTCCTGACTTTACCTGATACCTGACTTTACCTGACTTTACCTGATACCTGACTTTACCTGACTTTACCTGATACCTGACTTTACCTGATACCTGACTTTACCTGATACCTGACTTTACCTGACTTTACCTGATACCTGACTTTACCGGACTTTACCTGATACCTGACTTTACCTGACTTTACCTGATACCTGACTTTACCTGACTTTACCTGATACCTGACTTTACCTGACTTTACCGGACTTTACCTGACTTTACCTGATACCTGACTTTACCTGATACCTGACTTTACCTGACTTTACCTGATACCTGACTTTACCGGACTTTACCTGACTTTACCTGATACCTGACTTTACCTGACTTTACCTGACTTTACCGGACTTTACCTGATACCTGACTTTACCTGACTTTACCTGATACCTGACTTTACCTGATACCTGACTTTACCTGATACCTGACTTTACCTGAGTTTACCTGAGTTTACCTGACTTCACCTGACTTCACCTGACTTTACCTGACTTTACCTGACTTTACCTGATACCTGACTTTACCTGACTTCACCTGACTTCACCTGACTTTACCTGATACCTGACTTTACCTGAGTTTACCTGAGTTTACCTGAGTTTACCTGACTTCACCTGACTTTACCTGACTTTACCTGACTTTACCTGATACCTGACTTTACCTGACTTTACCTGACTTTACCTGATACCTGACTTTACCTGACTTCACCTGACTTTACCTGATACCTGACTTCACCTGACTTCACCTGACTTCACCTGACTTCACCTGACTTCACCTGACTTTACCTGACTTTACCTGACTTTACCTGACTTTACCTGATACCTGACTTTACCTGACTTCACCTGACTTCACCTGACTTTACCTGATACCTGACTTTACCTGACTTTACCTGACTTTACCTGATACCTGACTTTACCTGACTTTACCTGACTTCACCTGACTTCACCTGACTTTACCTGATACCTGACTTTACCTGAGTTTACCTGAGTTTACCTGACTTCACCTGACTTCACCTGACTTCACCTGACTTTACCTGACTTTACCTGACTTTACCTGACTTTACCTGATACCTGACTTTACCTGACTTCACCTGACTTTACCTGATACCTGACTTTACCTGACTTTACCTGACTTTACCTGACTTCACCTGACTTTACCTGACTTTACCTGATACCTGACTTTACCTGATACCTGACTTTACCTGACTTCACCTGACTTCACCTGACTTTACCTGATACCTGACTTTACCTGACTTTACCTGACTTTACCTGATACCTGACTTTACCTGACTTCACCTGACTTCACCTGACTTTACCTGATACCTGACTTTACCTGAGTTTACCTGACTTCACCTGACTTTACCTGACTTTACCTGACTTTACCTGATACCTGACTTCACCTGACTTCACCTGACTTTACCTGATACCTGACTTTACCTGACTTCACCTGACTTTACCTGATACCTGACTTTACCTGACTTTACCTGACTTTACCTGACTTTACCTGATACCTGACTTTACCTGACTTCACCTGACTTTACCTGATACCTGAGTTTACCTGAGTTTACCTGAGTTTACCTGACTTCACCTGACTTCACCTGACTTTACCTGACTTTACCTGACTTTACCTGACTTTACCTGATACCTGACTTTACCTGACTTTACCTGACTTTACCTGATACCTGACTTTACCTGACTTCACCTGACTTCACCTGACTTTACCTGATACCTGACTTTACCTGACTTCACCTGACTTTACCTGACTTTACCTGACTTTACCTGACTTTACCTGATACCTGACTTTACCTGACTTCACCTGACTTCACCTGACTTTACCTGATACCTGACTTTACCTGACTTTACCTGACTTTACCTGACTTTACCTGACTTCACCTGACTTTACCTGAGTTTACCTGAGTTTACCTGACTTCACCTGACTTTACCTGACTTTACCTGACTTTACCTGACTTTACCTGATACCTGACTTTACCTGACTTCACCTGACTTTACCTGATACCTGACTTTACCTGACTTTACCTGACTTTACCTGACTTTACCTGACTTTACCTGACTTTACCGGACAAACTTTGTAGAGAAGACTTGTCTAAACTCTCCTGAGTGAAATCAGTCCCAAAACCTCCCAGTTAGAGATGAAATAATCTAACATATTCTTTATAAAACCACCGTCCACATTTTATTCTAAACTTCATCATTTTCAGCCTGTAGGAGGTTGTTCTGCCAGATATTCCAGTGATTATCCGGTACCTGTAGGAGGTTGTTCTGCCAGATATTCCAGTGATTATCCGGTACCTGTAGGAGGTTGTTCTGCCAGATATTCCAGTGATTATCCGGTACCTGAACCGATCCAGACTAATGTTGGTGTTTCTTCTTCTTCAGTGCTGAGGAGTGTAAGCAGGTGTGTTGGGCCATCAGAGAGTTCACCAGACTGTTCCGATAGCTGCGCTTCACACAACACCAGGTAATTATTCATACACAAGTAACTATTCATACACAAGTAACTATTCATACACAAGTAACTATTCATACACAAGTAACTATTCATACACAAGTAACTATTCATACACCAGGTAACTATTCATACACAAGTAACTATTCATACACCAGGTAACTATTCATACACCAGGTAACTATTTATACACAAGTAACTATTCATACACAGGTAACTATTCATACACAAGTAACTATTCATACACCAGGTAACTATTCATACACAAGTAACTATTCATACACAAGTAACTATTCATACACAAGTAACTATTCATACACCAGGTAACTATTCATACACCAGGTAACTATTTATACACAAGTAACTATTCATACACAGGTAACTATTCATACACAACTATTCATACACAAGTAACTATTCATACACAAGTAACTATTCATACACCAGGTAACTATTCATACACCAAGTAACTATTCATACACAAGTAACTATTCATACACCAGGTAACTATTCATACACCAGTAACTATTTATACACAAGTAACTATTTATACACCAGGTAACTATGCATACACCAGGTAACTATTCATACACCAGGTAACTATTCATACACCAGGTAACTATTTATACACCAGGTAACTATTCATACACCAGGTAACTATTTATACACAGGTAACTATACACAGGTAACTATTTATACACAGGTAACTATACACAGGTAACTATTTATACACCAGGTAACTATTCATACACCAGGTAACTATTCATACACAAGTAACTATTCATACACCAGGTAACTATTCATACACCAGTAACTATTTATACACAAGTAACTATTTATACACAGGTAACTATTTATACACAGGTAACTATTTATACACAGGTAACTATTCATACACAGGTAACTATTTATACACAAGTAATTATTTATACACAAGTAACTATTTATACACAAGTAACTATTCATACACCAGGTAACTATTCATACACCAGGTAACTATTCATACACCAGGTAACTATTTATACACCAGGTAACTATTCATACACCAGGTAACTATTTATACACAGGTAACTATACACAGGTAACTATTTATACACAGGTAACTATACACAGGTAACTATTTATACACCAGGTAACTATTCATACACCAGGTAACTATTCATACACAAGTAACTATTCATACACCAGGTAACTATTCATACACCAGGTAACTATTCATACACCAGGTAACTATTTATACACCAGGTAACTATTTATACACCAGGTAACTATTCATACACCAGGTAACTATTTATACACAGGTAACTATACACAGGTAACTATTTATACACAGGTAACTATACACAGGTAACTATTTATACACAGGTAACTATACACAGGTAACTATTTATACACCAGGTAACTATTCATACACCAGGTAACTAGTAATAACTAGTAAAAAGTCACTCAGTAATGTCCATTCCAGACAAAATAGCAGCTGAGATCAGCTGCATTGTTTTAATCAGGGCAGCAGTTTTCAGATTACATTATGTGCATAATGTAATCTGAAGTATATACATATGATATATAATGTCATCTGAAATGTATACATATGATATATAATGTAATCTGAAGTATATACATATGATATATAATGTCATCTGAAGTATATACATATGATATATAATGTAATCTGAAGTATATACATATGATATAAAATGTAATCTGAAGTATATACATATGATATATAATGTCATCTGAAGTATATACATATGATATATAACGTTAAAAGGGTTCTCGACTGTAGAAAGAAGTGGCTGATCTTTAATGTAATATCTACATTACCCATTATCAGCAACCATTCATCCAATGTTCCAAAGGCTCATCCTGTTCACTAATCTGATATCATTTTAAAAGGCTCACTGAGAAAACATGGAGAACCCTTTAGACATTATATATCATATGTATATATTTCAGATTATATTATATATCATATGTATATATTTCAGATGACATTATATATCATATGAATATATTTCAGATTATATTATATAAACACATAATGTAATCTGAAAACTGCTGCCCTGATTAAAAACACAATGCAACTGATCTCAGCTGCTATTCTGTCTGGAATGGACATTTCTGAATGACCCCAAACTTTTAACCGGTAAAATATATATATATATATATATATATATATATATATATATATATATATATATATATATATATATATATATGTATGTATGTGTATATATATATATATATATATATATATACTATATATATATATACTATATACTACATACTATATTAAAAAGCTTAAATG
>NC_050192.1:21016650-21056650 GCF_008315115.2 Sander lucioperca | reverse complement strand
AAACTGGTGGTGACCTGAGGACATTGTGGAGCTATGGCCACCCAACAGGAGTGTCTGTGTTGCACGGAGTGGGACCTGTTGCGTCGCGATGCCCAAGAGACGCAGTGTTTGATACAGTCTGAAGATTTCCCCTCTCTGATAAACAGGGCTGGACTTGGACCCAGACCGGAGGGACCAGATGGACAGTTATCCGCTGAGTAAGTACACTAGACAAGTTATGCAGAGTGCGATTATTTCAGATATACTGAGCAAATTGCTTTTGATTTTAGTTTGCATCGCCAGCTGTAAGTCATGACTGGTTTCCAAGACGGCGGCGGCATATAAACATGAACGCAGTGTCTTTATAATCTATCTTTTTAATAAACTGTCTGAACACTTACAAAGTTATCAATGCTGCTGTTAACATGTAGGGACCTTCATTATGCTACCGTTGAAGTTTGGTGATATTTTGAGCCTTTTTAGTGGTATAAATAGAGATTTGTTTTTACGTTCCCTGTGCCCCGAATTCTAGCGTTGTAAGCTAATCAGCGGTCCGTGCTAACGTCTTTCAAGCTCCAAACCCATTAGATTAGCATGAAAACATGTCCCAGAGAGAGACAGAATGGGGACACACATGTTATTAACCCCTAGGTTCGTTTTGCGCCAGAATTGTCCTTTAAGGGCCGAGCATAACGTGTTTCTCTCCATTTATTAATTTCTGTTCCACTCCACTGGGCTTGGCGTGGTCCTAACAGCTACTATTTTGACCCTTTGCAGCACCGTTACTTCTCATCAAGCTGCCACTTCCTCCTAACACATCCTGCTGCTGCTGCTGCAGCATGATGGAGAAACACAGCAGCAATAACTCTGAATGGAGCTTTTTATTTTCAGAAACTCCCGGACGGCTCGTAGACAAGTCAAAGCCATAAGCACGTTGTGTAAAGCCGAATTAAAATATCACGAAGCACGTCAAGCTGGAGCTACCAGCTACGAGCTAATTAACGTGACTCAGGTTGATGCTAGCGGGCTCAGGCTAAGTACTATTTAGGAGAGTGCTACTCGCTGACCTGTGGATGAAACCAAATCCAAAAAAATGACTACAGCTCTTGTAAAACGGGTGGCAACTAACTGCAGACCTGTCAGCATCGTAGAGGACTCGGGTCTTAAAGATGTACTACGGTTGGCATGTTCTGACCGTCTTATACATGGCCGTGGAGGAGGACAGTAGCCTCACGGAGGAAGCAGCCACACTGAACAGCTGCAGAGTCCAAACTCTGTCTCATTAACCGTGATGACTGGACGTCAGTGAGGAATCAACATTATTTAGGAGTTACTAAACACTAGATGGACTCTGGTAAGGAGAGGGATTTGTAGTTTTTTAGTTAGGTACTTGGAGGAATTGTGTAATAATGACAGATTCACACATTTTCTTTTGTTTACAGTAAATAAATATAATAATAAACAAATACAAATCTTAAAATCAAGTTCATAAAGTCACTTTCTTTGCATTCATTTGATTCCCAGTCAAGATCCACTGGTAAGAATGGCTTTCCATTGTTAATATGAACTTAAAAACTGTTCTGAAATGCAAAATAATAGAATTTTAATCATGTGATAAAACATGCGATTAATCGTGATTAACTATAGAACTTCAGCGATTAATCGCAATTAAAAAAAAATTATCATTTGACAGCCCTAATATATAGCAGAACATTGTGTGTTAATCGGTCAAACACATCTTAATGTTTCTTGTAGCGTTGCAACTATACATCTCCGACCCAGAAGATATGTTTTCACCTTTTGGTTCATAGATATATTTACACACAGTACTATAATACTGCGTAATAATACTGCTTATTTCCCAGTAAGTAAAAGAGTAAAAAGGAAAGCTGGTGTATGAAAGAATACTGCAGCTGTTTATTGAAATCCTGAACACAGATGTTAAAGGACAGATCTGGAAGTCTTAATATTAATAAAACTTGTTTTAGATCAAACTCCCAGAGATGGAAACATCCAGAACTTCCACGTTATTCTGAACTTCAGAGTTTTAATGTGAAGTCGTGTTAAAGAGAAGAGCCGAGGAGTCACACAGCTACACAGATACATACGTGTATATATATATATATATATATATATATATATATATTAGGGCCGGGACTTTAACGCGTTAATTAATTACGCAAAAAATAAATAACATAATTTTAACCACACTTATTTTTGCACCGTGGAACGTTTTTCAATGAATGAGTTTCGACGGACCGATTATACTGGAGCACCAACTAGCGTTCTTGACTTCCGACAACAACAAACCACAGTGAACATGAACGAAGAAGCTGACGAGACCGCTTTGCTTGGCCCCGTGGATGGGAAATTTTGTTTTAAAAAACGAAAGGATGGAAGCGTCGACAAGAGCATGGTTGTGTGCAAGCTATGCAACAAGGAATCACCGCAGCACATCGAGCCTCAAATATCACCTCAACGCAAAACACATAGGAGTTAGCGTGGACGTTAGCCCGACCGATGCAATTAAAATGTTATTAATTTCGATTAATTAATTACAAAGCCTCTAATTAATTAGATTAATTTTTTTAATCGAGTCCCGGCCATAATATATATATATATATATATATATATGCTGATGATGATGATGATGATGATGATGATGAAGGTGAGGATGGTGAGTGTTCAGGGACCGGCGGGGGGCACAGGGCCCCTGGATGGTGTGTTCAGGGCCCCAGGATGGTGTGTTCAGGGCCCCAGGATAGTGCGTTCAGGGACCGGCGGGGGCCCAGGGCCCCTGGATGGTGTGTTCAGGGCCCCTGGGTGGTGCGTTCAGGGCCCAGTGGGGGCCCAGGGCCCCTGGATGTGCTGGTTCTGCAGCAGCCTCTGCAGCTCCTTGAACTGCTCCACGGTCTGGTCTTTGACGTCGGGGTTCGAGATCTGCAGACGGATGCTGTCGGTGGACCAGCTCAGCTCTCCCGAGAACATCTCTGTCAGGATCCGGGCCACCACCGGCACCACCTGGGCACAACCAGAACCAGAACCAGGTTAAACCAGGACCAGAACCAGGTTAAACCAGGACCAGGTTAAACCAGGACCAGAACCAGGTTAAACCAGAACCAGGTTAAACCAGGACCAGAACCAGGTTAAACCAGAACCAGAACCAGGTTAAACCAGGACCACGTTCAGCCCGAAAACACGTAGCAACCTGTTTATTTAAACTGAAATGGGGGGGTGTTGAACACCATGCTGTGAGCTCTCTGCTCTGCCAGACTCCAGCTGGCAGCCAATCAGCAGAGACGTGTCTGCAGACAGCCAATCAGCAGAGACGTGTCTGCAGACAGCCAATCAGCAGAGACGTGTCTGCTGACAGCCAATCAGCAGAGACGTGTCTGCAGACAGCCAATCAGCAGAGACGTGTCTGCAGACAGCCAATCAGCAGAGTGTTCAACACGTTTCATTTTAAATAACCAGTTTTCTACGTTTAGTCGGCGGTTTAACTAGACACAAGAAGAAGCTCAAAGAGAATATATATATATATATTTATATTTATACTATGGTCTGGGTGAATACTCGATTCTGATTGGCTGCAGGGTGTCCATTAAAAAGTGATGTAGGACACCTACTAAAGGAATTCCGGTGAAACTGACTGTTTACTGTTCTAAATGATTGCGCTACATTAAATCAAAAAGGAAATGTGGATTTATTATTTCCAACTCGTCCTCTGAACACCACAGGATGGAGCTAACACACACAGGCTGCAGGAAGTAAGTTATACTCTGAACACCACAGGATGGAGCTAACACACACAGGCTGCAGGAAGTTATACTCTGAACACCACAGGATGGCGCTAACACACACAGGCTGCAGGAAGTTATACTCTGAACACCACAGGATGGAGCTAACACACACAGGCTGCAGGAAGTTATACTCTGAACACCACAGGATGGAGCTAACACACACAGGCTGCAGGAAGTTATACTCTGAACACCACAGGATGGAGCTAACACACACAGGCTGCAGGAAGTTATACTCTGAACACCACAGGATGGAGCTAACACACATCACGGTTCAAATTCTTCGTGAAAGTCGTTATATTGTTGACGTGGCTGATGAGGAAGAGGAGACGAGGAGACGAGGAAGAGGAGACGAGGAAGAGGAGACGAGGAGGAGGAGACGAGGAAGAGGAGATGAGGAAGAGGAGACGAGGAAGAGGAGATGAGGAAGAGTGCTCTTCTTCTGTGTTTTACGACCTGCACGATGATGAGCTTCTTCTCTTTGGGTTTCCTGTCGGGCCAATCCTCTCCGAAGCAGAAGAAGATGTCGAAGGGGGGGGGGCTCTCAGCTTCCCCTCGGTGGAACAGGATCAGCCCTGGGGACAGAGACACCAAGACCATTAGACCAGGACCTCATGGAACAGGATCAGCCCTGGGGACAGAGACACCAAGACCATTAGACCAGGACCTCATGGAACAGGATCAGCCCTGGGGACAGAGACACCAAGACCATTAGACCAGGACCTCATGGAACAGGATCAGCCCTGGGGACAGAGACACCAAGACCATTAGACCAGGACCTCATGGAACAGGATCAGCCCTGGGGACAGAGACACCAAGACCATTAGACCTCATGGAACAGGATCAGCCCTGGGGACAGAGACACCAAGACCATTAGACCTCATGGGACAGGATCAGCCCTGGGGACAGAGACACCAAGACCATTAGACCTCATGGGACAGGATCAGCCCTGGGGACAGAAGACACCAAGACCATTAGACCTCATGGGACAGGATCAGCCTTGAGGACAGAAGACACCAAGACCATTAGACCTCATGGAACAGGATCAGCCCTGGGGACAGAGACACCAAGACCATTAGACCTCATGGGACAGGATCAGCCCTGGGGACAGAGACACCAAGACCATTAGACCTCATGGGACAGGATCAGCCCTGGGGACAGAGACACCAAGACCATTAGACCTCATGGTACAGGATCAGCCCTGGGGACAGAGACACCAAGACCATTAGACCTCATGGTACAGGATCAGCCCTGGGGACAGAGACACCAAGACCATTAGACCTCATGGTACAGGGACAGAGTATCATGGTAAATTAATGTGTGGATTCTCTTCTGGATTAATGGAGGAGTTGTTTGGTCTCTAAAACCTGGATCAGGATCAGGATCAGAACAGATTATTAGATTATTAGAACAGTTGGAGATTAATGTAATAGTTGATATTTAATGGATGGATGTGTGCAGCTGTGTGTAGGTGATTTCGGGTTCAGTGATTGGTCACCTTGCAGGAAGTCGTTGAGGCTGAACACTTTGATCTTCTTCTCCCGCTCCATGGGGTTTGGGCCTCCGTGTTCGGACACCCCCGGGCCGGACCAGAACACCTTGCACTGGCAGAGGCGCACGGCGTAGATGTCCTGCTGCCAGATCTCCAGGATCAGGCCGCGTTCCATGACATCCAGCAGGGCGTCCGTGTAGAACTTCTGCTTGTGGTTCTGGAGCTCGGCGGTGCCGGGGAAGCGGACCTGCTGCAGGCTGACGGGCCCGAGCAGGTCCACCTGGTCCGGACTCGGCTCCAGCAGCCCAAAGAACAGCCGGCAGCCCTGGGGGTTGCTGACGGTCAGGCAGCCCATGGGCCGGCCGCGGTACAGGAACTTCAGCTCCAGGTCCGTCACTACGGCAACACACAGGTACTGCAGCTGTTACTACGGCAACACACAGGTACTTAATGTTACATGTTAATGTGTTTACATGCTTTAATGTTCAAAAGAAACTGTATTTCCTCATCCTGTCTGAATATTCACCTTCTTCTTGAAATGTTTAAGTGCCTGTCTCTTTAAGAAAAAGCCCAGTCTGCTCTGATTGGTCAGCGTGTCTTCAGCAGCTGCACTCAGTCGGGGAATGACTGTAACGGCACTTTCTACCCAGAAATAGTTTAGCTGTGACATCACAGCGTACAGAAGTCCTGCAATACTCTTATACTCTGTGTACTCTGATACTCTGTGATACTTTCACTGTATTCATGAAGCACCTCCACCTGCTTTATAATCAACAGACTCTCTTTTACAACGTGGGGCCTTAAATAATAAAATCAGACGTGAAAATGAAGAGAAATAATATAATGTCATTTAGTTAATAATAGACTTTAAACGGGTGCTGATTCAGTGATATTCAGAGTCAGAGTGTAACCACAAAACCTGTTATGCTGTTACACCACGCCTTCCCGCTGGGAGCCAACAGGTGTGAGCCAACAGGTGTGAGCCAACAGGTGTGAGCCAACAGGTGTAAGCCAACAGGTGTGGCAACACAACAGACTGAAGGTTCACCTGCTGCTGAATGTAATATGTTGAAATAATAGATTATAAAACAGGTAGCTCAGATCAAGCTCTCTGATTGGTTCATAGATGGGATATTGACCTTTTCATTGGAAATCCATTGCTAGGCAACAGCCTGGCCCCTTGTTAACTTCCTGTCAGTTAATGACATTTACAAACACTGCAACAGGAAATCAACTTGGGCCCATTGAGGCCCGAGTGTTTGTTTACAACCGCGAAATGGTCTATAATAAACACATCAACGGCTATGATTCAAATTGCTTTGCACAGCCATTTGCCTGCACACACTGCCAGGACACAGAGCCGTTTGCCTGCACACACTGCCAGGACACAGAGCCCTTCGTCTGCACACACTGCCAGGACACAGAGCCCTTTGTCTGCACACACTGCCAGGACACAGAGCCCTTCGTCTGCACACACTGCCAGGACACAGAGCAGTTTGTCTGCACACACTGCCAGGACACAGAGCCCTTCGTCTGCACACACTGCTAGGACACAGAGCCCTTCGTCTGCACACACTGCCAGGACACAGAGCTGTTCGTCTGCACACACTGCCAGGACACAGAGCCCTTCGTCTGCACACACTGCCAGGACACAGAGCTGTTTAAAATCAGCAGAGTATCCCTTTAAGTGTTCACTATATTCAGAATATTTTCCCTGCTTTACCTGGCTGTCAGACAGCCCTTTACGTCGGGGAACTGAAGCCGTTATCTCTGCTCTCTTCTACCTCGCATGGGATGCGCTGCCTCCATCCCTTGGTTAGTTTGTGTTGTGGGACTTTCTTTAGCGTTGAGCAAAAGAAATAGTCTGTGCTAGCTGCTAGTGAAGGCTAACGTTACCTACGTGTCTGGCCGAACAGCAGCCCTCAGCGGGGACATAATCACAACATACCGCGGCCATTCAGCAGTCAGTCTCTAAGGAATAAGCTTTGTTTTCTGCCTGCAGACTGTAAATGATAAACGGTCCACCTCAGCCCAGCAGTCCTCAGTGTGTTTTTCAAGAGCAGCTAGTAGAGATGCCGGGAATCAAACCCCCATGTGTTCATGCTAAGCTAGGCTAACAGTTCCCAATGCTTCCTGTGTTCATGCTAAGCTAGGCTAACAGTTCCCCCTGCTTCCTGTCTTCATGCTGAGCTAGGCTAACAGTTCCCAATGCTTCCTGTGTTCATGCTAAGCTAGGCTAACAGTTCCCCTGTTTCCAGTCTTCGTGCTAAGCTAGGCTAACAGTTACTCACACGGGACGCTGTTCAGCAGGTCGTACTTGCAGTGTGTTTGGTTCTGGACGTCCTCCATGCTGCTGGCCTCCATGGGGGCGGGGCCAGGGGGGGCGGACTCAGCCGGGGGGGGCAAAGAGACGAAGCCCTGCCCCCCCCCCACCCCACCCTGAGTCTGGAGGTCAGGGGTCACAGGGAGGCCGGGGGTCACAGGACCAAACGTCCCGTCGGAGGACAGACTGAAGGGACGGACGTCTGTGTGGGCCGCGAAGCTGAAGGAGGGGGGGTCGCTGGGCCGGGGGTCTGGGGGGACATGACATCATCACATGACATCACATGACATCATATTACATCATCACTTTACATCATCACATGACATCATCACATGACATAGGAACCCAGGGTTCTACGAGGTAAAGTTGAGACTTTTTAACACCACCCAGGATGCCAACTTGTCGACCGTGTAACGGAGAATCAGCGTGGATTCAAAGAAGAGAAGTATTTACCGAGTAACGCTACCTGGGTTTAATTAAACATTTTACTGAAGTGTGTTTGTACTCAAACATGAAATTAATAAAATATTTGTCATAATCACGGTTATTTTGGTTAATATTGAAATCAGGATTATTTAATCATTTACTGATTGTCTTTTGAAAAGATGTTGCACTCAGACAAAGAGTTTATCTGCAAAACCTAAATAAACCTAATTAAACCTAAATAAAACTAATTAAACCTAATTAAACTAGTGCTGTCAAACAATTGAAATAGTTAACTCACAATTAATCACACTTTTTTATCTATTCTAAATCCTTGATTTCTTTTTGGCCCATTATTTTTTCTCATTTTAATGCTCTTATCATAATGGAGAAGTAGATTGGCTTGCTTTGTGCAAATGTTTTTTTAAGTTTGTTCTTAGTTGTGGTATCCATGTTTAAGTTTGTAAGTTTATTTGATTAGGACAATGCACATTAATCAACATTTCTGTAAATGCGCCAGTGTTAGCCAGTTGGCTCATTTTCAACTGTAGTCCTAATTACCCAGCATGCATGTCTTTATGGTGGGAAGAAACCGGGCCACCCGAAGGAAACCCACGCAAACACGGGAAGAACATGCAAACTCCACACAGAAAGGCCCGGAACGACCTGGATTCTAACCCACAACCTTCTTGCTGTGAGGCAGAAGTGCTAACCACTGAGCCACCATGCTTCTGTCTGAAGCATAGACTGTTAATATTAATATACAGTCTATGGTCTGAAGTCATCCATTGTCGCCTGGCTTTGACGAGGGGGCAGAGAATTGCCATCAGCTGTGTGCTCGGCCATCAGCTGTGTGCTCGGCCATCAGCTGTGTGCTCGACCATCAGCTGTGTGCTTGGTCATCAGCTGTGTGCTCGGCCATCAGCTGTGTGCTTGGCCATCAGCTGTGTGCTCGACCATCAGCTGTGTGCTTGGTCATCAGCTGTGTGCTCGGCCATCAGCTGTGTGCTTGGCCATCAAGTGGTATTTCAGACTGGACGTGCTGCGATGATAGCTCAGTTCACAACGACCAAACACACAGATCTCTTTGGTCTTGTCAATGGAACCATTTGGCAACTTTTTAAAAGTAACCTTTCCATTCAGAATCTTATTGGCATCCATTTTGGCGTCTCGCGCTCGCCATCCACTCAAAACGTAACGTTAGCCTACTACTCTTTGGCCAGCTCCAAGCCCAAACTAGTGTGTGCGGCGTGCTTGTTGTTGTGTTTCCGTTACTAGTTGTTGCAACAGCATGTGAAAAAAACTACTACGTTTGCTATGCCAAAAAGAACGTTAATCTCACGATAAAAAAATGTACGCCGTTAATAACGCGTTTAACTGACAGCTCTAATCAAACCTAATTAAAATGACTCTTTTAATGATTGGTAGGAGCTGAAATCATAATCCGGATTAAGATTTAGATGAATTGCCCAGCGCCATGACACCGGTGGAAGGAGCCACAACATTTGGCTTACAGGCTGTTTCCATGGAGACGGTGAACTAAACTTTGGACTTACTGATTGTGAGCTCCATCAGATTCGGCATCTGAGAATAAAACACATTGTTGTTGTCAGTCAGCTGATTAAAGGAGACGTGAGTTTATATTTTTCACACATTGTGTTCCTCACCTCCTCGTCATCCTCATCCACTCCGTCTGAAACAGGAAACACGATCAATACTCATTATTAAATCATAGATACACAGATACATATATCAGCTCATATATGTCAGAATACACGATCAATACTCAGTATTAAATCATAGATACACAGACACATACAGTATCTCACAAAAGTGAGTACACCCCTCACATTTTAGTAAATATTTCATTATATCTTTTAATGGGACAACCCTGAAGAAATTACACTTTGCTCCAATGTAAAGTATGAAGTGTCCAGCTTGTATAACAGAGTAAATGTGCTGTCACCTCAAAATAACTCAACACACAGACATTAATGTCTAAACCTGGCAACTAAATCATCACATACCCTTCACCATACCCCACATCATCACATACCCTTCATCATACCCCCACATCATCACATACCCTTCACCATACCCCCACATCATCACATACCCTTCACCATACCCCCACATCATCACATACCCTTCACCATATAGAGATTAGCATGGGGTACTTTCCATAAAATCATCTCTCAATGAAAATCAAACCAGCTATTAGGCTAACTGACATAAAACCATGTTAATCTCTAGGTATGGTGAAGGGTATGTGATGATGTGGGGTATGGTGAAGGGTATGTGATGATGTGGGGGTATGGTGAAGGGTATGTGATGATGTGGGGTATGGTGAAGGGTATGTGATGATGTGGGGTATGGTGAAGGGTATGTGATGATGTGGGGGTATGGTGAAGGGTATGTGATGATGTGGGGGTATGGTGAAGGGTATGTGATGATGTGGGGTATGGTGAAGGGTATGTGATGATGTGAGGGTATGGTGAAGGGTATGTGATGATGTGGGGGCCAAGGGAACTTTATCAGGATGCATAGTATCCTGGATCCATGAAATAACTGGCCTTTCAAAATAAAAGTCTGCCTGCCTCTATGGGAATTTAACATAGGGGTGTACTGACTTTAGTTGCCAGGTTTAGACATTAATGGCTGTGTGTTGAGTTATTTTGAGGGGACAGCACATTTACTCTGTTATACAAGCTGGACACTTCATACTTTACATTGGAGCAAAGTGTAATTTCTTCAGGGTTGTCCCATTAAAAGATATAATGAAATATTTACTAAAATGTGAGGGGTGTACTCACTTTTGTGAGATACTGTATATCATATATAAGACAGAATAAACTATGAATACTCATTATTAAATCATAAAGATACACAGACACATATATCAGCTCATATCCTCTGGCAAGTTTTAATAATTCAGTTTTATAAAATCTGAGTTTACAACTTTATAGATGTAAATCCAGTTGTAATGTGGGAGTGTGTGTGTGTGTGTGTGTGTGATGAATGATGAATGAGTGATGAATATACAGATAAACCTACCGTTTATATGGTATATATATATCTCACCTGTGTTCCCGCTCTGCTCACAGACCTCGTAGATCTTGTAGGGCTGGACCGGTGTTTCTTTGGTGCCGTCGTATTTCAGCTGAAACTCTCGGCTTTTGTTCAGAGCGCAGCGGAGGTTAGCTTTCCACTTGGCAGGGTCGGGTTCATCCACGCCATCCTGGTACTTCCCCGTCTCCACGGCCCACGCCTGCAGATATATATATATATATATATATATACACACACACTCACCTAAAGGATTATTAGGAACACCATACTAATAACGTGTTTGACCCTATCCTCGCAATGTGGGCCAACATGTCTAGAGAATGCTTCCAGCACCTTGTTGAATCAATGCCATGAAGAATTAAGGCAGTTCTGAAGGTGAAAGGGGTTCCCCACACCATTACACCCCCCCACCACCAGCAGCCTGCCCAGTGGTAACAAGGCATGATAGGTCCCCCACACCATTACACCACCACCAGCAGCCTGCCCAGTGGTAACAAGGCATGATGGGTCCCCCACACCATTACACTACCACCAGCAGCAGCCTGCCCAGTGGTAACAAGGCATGATGGGTCCCCCACACCATTACATCACCACCAGCAGCAGCCTGCCCAGTGGTAACAAGGCATGATGGGTCCCCCACACCATTACACCCCCACCACCACCACCACCAACCTGCCCAGTGGTAACAAGGCATGATGGGTCCCCCACACCATTACATCACCACCAGCAGCAGCCTGCCCAGTGGTAACAAGGCATGATGGGTCCCCCACACCATTACACCACCACCACCAGCCTGCCCAGTGGTAACAAGGCATGATGGGTCCCCCACACCATTACACCACCACCACCAGCCTGCCCAGTGGTAACAAGGCATGATGGATCCCCCACACCATTACACCACCACCACCAGCCTGCCCAGTGGTAACAAGGCATGATGGATCCATGTTCTCATTCTGTTTACGCTAAATTCTGACTCTACCATCTGAATGTCTCAACAGAAATAGAGACTCATCAGACCAGGCAACATTTTTACAGTCTTCAACTGTCCAATGTTGGTGAGCTTGTGCAAACTGTAGCCTCATGTTCCTGTTCTTAGTGGAGATGAGTGGTACCCGGTGGGGTCTTCTGCTGGTGTAGCCCATCCACCTCAAGGTTCTGCGTGTTGTGGCTTCACAAATGCTTGGCTGCATACCTCGGTTGTAACGAGTGGTTATTGGAGTCAAAGTTGATCTTCTATCAGCTGGAATCAGTCGGCCCATTCTCCTCTGACCTCTAGCATCAACAGGACTGCAGCATACTGGATGTCTTTCCTTTTTCAGACCATTCTTTGTAAACCCTAGAAATGGTTGTGGGTGAGAATCCCAGTAACTCAGCAGACTGTGAAACACTCAGACCAGCCCGTCTGGCACCAACAACCATGCCACGCTGCTGAGATCACCTTTCTTTCCCATTCTGACATTCAGTTTGGAGTTCAGGAGATTATCTAGACCTGGACCACCCCCCTAAATGCATTGAAGCAGCTGCCATGTGATTGGTTGATTAGATAATTGCATTAACGAGAAATTTAACAGGTGTTCCTAATAATCCTTTAGGTGAGTGTGTATATAGGCATATATATATATACAGTGTATATATATATAGATGTATACACATACATACATACATACATACATACAGGCATATATATATATATATATATATATATATATATATATATTTGGTATGTTCAGACCTTGAAGATGGTGTGTTCCTCGTCTGCGGCCTGCGTGTGGCGTGTGGCGTGTTTCCAGGGGATCTGGAAGAGGCGGTGGTCTGGACTGATCCACTGCAGACCGGGATACCTGCCGCTGTTCACCTGGGTCAGCAGCCAGGGCTTCAGACGGATCCTCCGCGGCTGCACGCTCATATTGGCAGGGGGAGGGGTGGGGTACACTGGGAGGGGGGGGGGGTACACTGGGAGGGGTGGGGTACACTGGGAAGGGGGGGGGGGTACACTGGGAGGGGTGGGGTACACTGGCAGGGGGAGGGTACACTGGGAGGGATAGGGTAGGGTACACTGGGTACACTGGGAGGGGTAGGGTAGGGTACACTGGGTACACTGGGAGGGGTAGGGTGGGGTACACTGGGAGGAGTAGGTTAGGGTACACTGGGAGGGGTAGGGTAGGGTACACTGGGTACACTGGGAGGGGTAGGGTACACTGGGTACACTGGGAGGGGTAGGTTAGGGTACACTGGGAGACCTGGATGAGGCGTGGTAACCTTAAAGTGAGTAGTAAAGAGGTATTTATTTAGTACAGGGCCGTTATTGTAGTAAAGATATTTATAGATATGTGTAACAGGATCTCAACCTGAGTTTAATACTTCAAATGTGATAAAACAATCTGCAAATATGTACTGAGACGTGTGAATGTGTACTGATATATGTGAATGTGTACTAAGATATGTGAATGTGTACTGAGACGTGTGAATGTGTACTGAGACGTGTGAATGTGTACTAAGATATGTGAATATCTACTGAGATATGTGAATGTGTACTGAGACGTGTGAATGTGTACTGAGACGTGTGAATGTATATTGATATACATATGTGAATGTGTACTGAGATATGTGAATGTGTACTGAGATACATATGTGAATGTGTACTGAGATACATATGTGAATGTGTACTGAGATATGTGAATGTGTACTGAGATATGTGAATGTGTACTGAGCCGTGTGAATGTGTACTGAGCTATGTGAGTGTGCACTGAGATATGTGAATGTGTACTGAGACGTGTGAATGTGTACTGAGATATGTGAATGTGTACTGAGATGTGTGAATGTGTACTGACATATGTGAATGTGTACTGAGATGTGTGAATGTGTACTAAGACGTATGAATGTGTACTGAGATATGTGAATGTGTACTGAGATGTGTGAATGTGTACTGAGACGTGTGAATGTGTACTGAGATATGTGAATGTGTACTGAGACGTGTGAGTGTGTACTGAGATATGTGAATGTGTACTGAGACGTGTGAGTGTGTACTGAGACGTGTGAGTGTGTACTGAGACGTGTGAGTGTGTACTGAGACGTGTGAGTGTGTACTAGGGCTGAACGATTAATTGCATTTTCGATAATATCGCAATATGTTAAAACGCGATTTCCTAATCGCAAAGGCTGCGATTTGGTCACATGACTCACGAGAGCAATCAGTCTGCACTCCGCAGAGAAAGCATCAACTAGCACGCTAACGCTACACTGTACCGTGAGCTGATTTCTGTCATTCAAACAACTCTGAGTTGTAGTTTAAACTTTTACAGCCATTTTAATAAAATGAAGGGTTTTATTCGGGCTTGAGTCTATACATGCAGTTAATGGATACAGGCACGCAGAACTCAAGGCTCGGTTGGCAACTAGCTCTGATTAGCGGTTAGCTCCGGTTAGCGGTTAGCTCCGTTATAAAGATATGAGTGGAGGAGCTGCCACTGAGAGGGGTAACAATCAGACTCTGATAAATGACGTTCGGGGAGCTTTCACAGCAGCGCGGCCGCGGTGTTTCAACGGTTTTATTAGTACAGTTAATCCCACGGCAAGAACACCAGCAACTAGCTAACGCAACGATAGCCTCTCTGAACAAGAACACCAGCAACTAGCTAACGCAACGATAGCCTCTCTGAACAAGAACACCAGCAGCTAGCTAACGCAACGATAGCCTCTCTGAACAAGTGCACACGGCAGCACGCAACTAAACGAGGGGGAGGGGCTGGAGGCAGCTCCTCTCTGTGCACTGTAAAAAATTGTGTGTGTGTGTGTGTGTGTGTGTGTGTATACTATATTTTTACTTATTTAACTGTCTAGTGTGTTCATACTATACATTATTATATTATTCTTTGTTGAATAATACAGAAGACCAAGAGCTTAAAAAAATAATCGAATCGAAATCGCAATATTTGGGGAAAAAATCGCAATTAGATTATTTTCAAAAATCGTTCAGCCCTAGTGTGTACTGAGACGTGTGAGTGTGTACTGAGACGTACTGAGACGTGTGAGTGTGTACTGAGACGTACTGAGACGTGTGAGTGTGTACTGAGACGTGTGAGTGTGTACTGAGATATGTGTGTGTGTACTGAGATATGTGTGTGTGTACTGAGACGTGTGTGTGTGTACTGAGATATGTGAATGTGTACTGAGACGTGTGAATGTGTACTGAGATATGTGAGTGTGTACTGAGACGTGTGAGTGTACTGAGACGTGTGAGTGTGTACTGAGATATGTGTGTGTGTACTGAGACGTGTGTGTGTACTGAGATATGTGAATGTGTACTGAGACGTGTGAATGTGTACTGAGATATGTGAGTGTGTACTGAGACGTGTGAGTGTGTACTGAGACGTGTGAATGTGTACTGAGATGTGTGAATGTGTACTGAGATGTGTGAATGTGTACTAAGACGTATGAATGTGTACTGAGATATGTGAATGTGTACTGAGACGTGTGAGTGTGTACTGAGACGTGTGAATGTGTACTGAGATGTGTGAATGTGTACTAAGACGTATGAATGTGTACTGAGATATGTGAATGTGTACTGAGGTGTGTGAATGTGTACTGAGATATGTGAATGTGTACTGAGACGTGTGAATGTGTACTGAGATATGTGAATGTGTACTGAGACGTGTGAGTGTGTACTGAGACGTGTGAGTGTGTACTGAGACGTGTGAGTGTGTACTGAGCTATGTGAGTGTGTACTGAGACGTGTGAGTGTGTACTGAGCTATGTGAGTGTGTACTGAGACGTGTGAGTGTGTACTGAGACGTACTGAGACGTGTGAGTGTGTACTGAGACGTACTGAGACGTGTGAGTGTGTACTGAGACGTGTGAGTGTGTACTGAGATGTACTGAGACGTGTGAGTGTGTACTGAGCTATGTGAGTGTGTACTGAGACGTGTGAGTGTGTACTGAGACATGTGAGTGTGTACTGAGACGTACTGAGACATGTGAGTGTGTACTGAGACGTGTGAGTGTGTACTGAGACGTGTGAGTGTACTGAAATATGTGAGTGTGTACTGAGACGTGTGAGTGTGTACTGAGACGTGTGAGTGTGTACTGAGACGTGTGAGTGTGTACTGAGATATTATTGTCTCAGACATCAGTTACACTCAGCAGAGATCTGTGTCTGAATAATACATAAATATACTCATTATAATACTGCTATATTGTGATTACTGATACAGCGGGACGTTAGAGAGCAACATGTGAAGATGAAGAAGACCAGGAGATGCAGCTGAAAGCTCTGACACACTTTCTCATGAAGGGAAGGTTCAGATGTCAGTTCAACATGTTTCTGTTCCTGAAAACTTTTGGGAAGTCGCTGAGTCACAGTCATGGGATCAGAACCCGGGTCACTTTAACCCGGGTCACTTTAACCCGGGTTACTTTAACCCGGGTCACTTTAACCCGGGTCAGATTAACCCGGGTCACTTTAACCCGGGTCACTTTAACCCAGGTCAGATTAACCCGGGTCACTTTAACCCAGGTTACTTATCCCGGGTCAGATTAACCCGGGTCACTTTAACCCAGGTCACATTTAGCAGAGTAAGAAGTATTCAGATTACTGCCGTAAAAGTACTAATACCACACTGTAGAAATACTCTGTTACAGTAAAAGTTCTGCATTGAAAATATTACTTAAGTACCTCAACATGTCTGTGTGTGTGTGTGTGTGTGTGTGTGTGTGTGTGTGTGTGTCTGTGTGTCTGTGTGTGTGTGTGTGTGTCTGTGTGTGTGTGTCTGTGTGTGTGTGTGTGTGTGTGTGTGTGTGTGTGTCTGTGTCTGTGTGTGTGTGTGTGTCTGTGTGTCTGTGTCTGTGTGTGTGTCTGTGTCTGTGTCTGTGTCTGTGTGTGTGTGTGTGTGTGTGTGTGTGTGTGTGTGTGTGTGTGTGTGTGTGTGTGTGTGTGTGTGTAATCATTATAATGATGGACTCACCTGGTCCCGGAGTTCCGGTGTTCTGGAGTTCCGGTCCCGGTCGGACTCTCCGTGAGTCGGTAAACAGCCGCGTGCTAAACTGTAATCCGCTGCAGTGTCAGAGTGACGTCAACAAACAAACAAACAAACAAACAAACAAACAAATCAAACAAAACGCCGCGGACACAAACAAGCTGCTGACAGAAAAGTGAAGTGACTGCGGATCAGAATCAATGGGACACATTGAGAACTACTACTTCCTGTCAGAGAGACAAAATAAAAGCTTCAGGCGCTGTTGAATGGAAAAATAAAAGTCGTAACTGCTTTTTATTAAATATATTTATTAGCAACAGCACACATAGAACATACCCAGGCCGTGTCTCTCTGTAGGTTACAGCATGCAGTATACTATATATATATATATAATATAGTTTATTGTGTTGTAACATTTAGAAATCCTTTTAAACATTCAGAGACCTGTCCAGTCTTTTATTGTGAAGGTTGATTAGTAGTTTCCGGTGTGGTGTTCTGACAGAGACGCTTTTTACAGAAGTCGTTCCTCCCTTCCTTCCGCTCTGAAACCATGGCTCTGAAACACGGAAACCAAAAAGCTTCTTTCATTTTTAGGAAAAAAAGACTCAAATCTGAAGATCCTCCAACCCTAAAAACTAAAAATATAACTAACTATCTAACTATCTAACTACCTAACTAACTAAGTAACGAAGTATTTCTGACTGAGCAGTAACTTCTAACAGTCTGAAACTTTGATTAAATATAAGTAAATGTAGAAATACTTCAGAGAGTCAAGATCATAAACTGAATCAAAGAAAATATGTGTAAATTTGTATCTCTGATGTAAAGTAATAATAATAATAATAATAATAATAGTAATAACTCTGTTACATTCATCTGTTACAGCTTTAGTTACTAGTGTGTGTGTGTGTGTGTGTGTGTGTGTGTGTGTGTGTGTGTGTGTGTTTGGATCCTTTACTCTTTCTACAATGTTTTAATACTTTAACTACATTCTTCTGATGGTACTTACACACTTTTACTGAAGTAACATTTTCACTGCAGGACTTTTACTGTAACAGAGTATTTCTACAGTGTGGTATTAGTACTTTTACTGCAGTACAGGATCTGAATACTTACGCTGCATGTCCGCAGGCCCTGGCTCTGTGTTCATGTGTGAAGAAGAAGAAGCTGGGAGGTTGTTGACATGTTTACAGAATAAAAACTAAACTTTCTCTAATCAGAGAGATTAAAAGATGTTTCCACGGCGGCCAGCGGGGGGCGCTCCTGCGTTACCTTCAGCCTGGCTGATCACTTCCTGTTGCAGCGGAGGTGTTGATTGGTTCTCGTGTGAATGTCCTGCGTAACACTCAGAGAGCAGTCAGATGTATTTGTTGCTGCTCTGTGCTCTCTGCAGCCAGAAGTATTGTGATTCTAGAAGTACTGTGATTCTAGAAGTACTGTGATTCTAGAAGTATTGAGATTCTAGAAGTACTGTGATTCTAGAAGTACTGTGATTCTAGAAGTACTGTGATTCTAGAAGTACTGTGATTCTAGAAGTATTGAGATTCGATAGTTTTCATGAGACATTTCTAAAAACTAAGAAGAATGACATCACAAGTCATCAGTCAGTCTGGTGTTTATTTACTTTGTAAATAAGATCATAACGGATATAATGAAGTCACTGTCGGCGTTACCGTAGAAACAACATATTTAGCTCAATCGTGAATAAGACATATACATTCTAGGGATTTTAAAAATCACGATACGTACGTTAATCAATTAGTTTTCCTTCCTAATGAACATCTTTGGACTCTCTGACATCATCATCTCAACTCTCTGACATCATCATCATCTCAACTCTCTGACATCATCATCATCTCAACTCTCTGACATCATCATCTCAACTCTCTGACATCATCATCATCTCAACTCTCTGACATCATCATCTCAACTCTCGGCTGTTTCTGTGACAGGAAGTAGATCAGAGTGAAACCTGGACCCACTGACGATGTCTGCTGATGAAGATGAAGGAGGAAGCAGAGCTGATGAAGATGAAGGAGGAAGCAGAGCTGATGAAGATGAAGATGAAGGAGGAAGCAGAGCTGATGAAGATGAAGATGAAGGAGGAAGCAGAGCTGATGAAGATGAAGGAGGAAGCAGGGAGAGTCTCCGGGTGTAGACTCCCTGGCGGCCGTGGAAACTCTGTCTCTGATCTCGGAACGAAGACTCGTCCTTAGAGAAGACACAGTCACAAACACTTTACGTTATTATGTATATATATACATATATATATATATATATTCATATACATATACATATATATGAATATATATATATAACACAGGACTTTGACCCAGGAGAGCCGGGATCGCGTCCCGTGTATGGCGTTTAACAACACGTGTGTGACGTTGTTCTCGTGACAACACGCTGTATGTCTACGCGACATACAGCGTAGACATACAGCGTGGACATACAGCGTGGACATACAGCGTGGACATACAGCGTAGACATACAGCGTAGACATACAGCGTGGACATACAGCGTGGACATACAGCGTGGACATACAGCGTAGACATACAGCGTGGACATACAGCGTAGACATACAGCGTAGACATACAGCGTGGACATACAGCGTGGACATACAGCGTGGACATACAGCGTGGACATACAGCGTAGACATACAGCGTAGACATACAGCGTAGACATACAGCGTGGACATACAGCGTGGACATACAGCGTGGACATACAGCGTGGACATACAGCGTAGACATACAGCGTAAACATACAGCGTAGACATACAGCGTAGACATACAGCATGGATAGCTCAAAATCCGTACAAATAGCACGCCATTTGGCTTTAGGAAAGTGGCGTGTAGGTTTACGCAAAGTCATGATGCCATGTTGCGATGAAACAACCAAACAACTGTTTACTTGAGTCTTTGCCTAATCTGATAACCACTAATAAAAACTGACTTCAGGCTAAAGCTGTAAACATTGAGCGCTGTCAGAGTCAGAGGATCATCGTCATGTTTCTAACCTGAGGTCAGCTGAGTGAAGGAGTTTCAGTTCGTACCACGTTGGGATGTTTCCCGACAGCTGCGTGTTCGTCTGAGTGTCTCTGTCGCCGTCGTCTCCTCAGCGTCCGCAGCAGCAGCCACAGAACAGCTGACAGAAACAAGAGCAGCATCGACGCAGCGATTCCCCAGGCTAGTCTGCAGTCCACATCTCCGAAATACTGCTGCTCCCTGAACGCACCGTCAGGCACTGCAGAGAGGAGAGTTCAAGTCATGTCTACAGGTGTAGAGTTTACAGTAACACCTGAGTGTCTACAGGTGTAGAGGGTATTTACAGTAACACCTGAGTGTCTACAGGTACTTACAGTAACACCTGAGTGTCTACAGGTGTAGAGGGTATTTACAGTAACACCTGAGTGTCTACAGGTACTTACAGTAACACCTGAGTGTCTACAGGTACTTACAGTAACACCTGAGTGTCTACAGGTACTTACAGTAACATCTGAGTGTCTACAGGTGTAGAGTGTGTTTAAAGTAACACCTGAGTGTCTACAGGTGTAGAGTTTACAGTAACACCTGAGTGTCTACAGGTGTAGAGTTTACAGTAACACCTGAGCAGGGCATGAAGTTAACTTTTTTGACCACCAGCCACTGTGGCAGGTGGATTTTTAAATCCACCTGCCACAGGGACTTTTTACCAGCCAGTTTTTTTTGCGTCATAAAGGTGTAAAACAGGAATTGCTGTGTCTCTATGATCCTGTACTGTCCTATTGATGGTAGCCTACTGGTGGACATTGCTCCGTCATCACGTGCTGTAGTAGGGGGGGGGGCCCCGCCTTGATAATCCTGCATAGGGGCCCGGTGTTGGCTCGTTACGCCACTGACATAAGAGATGAGATGACTGACAAAATCAGGAGTGGCCTACACGCACCACAACAACAACAACACACTGGTGAATGTGCACCATAACACATGAATTTTTTTGTATAGTTCTTAAAAATAAAAAATAAATAAAAAGGAAACTTGTTTTGGGGAGAATAATAATTATTACTATTAATTAATTACTCTGGGCTGAGATTTTCTAGGAACCAAAAAGGTTCAGGATGCTGCAAATGTTGGTAAAATATGAAAAAGGCTGGTGGATTTAAGACACAAAATAAGAATGTATTGAATGAATCAAATATGAACATATCTGTCATTGTCAGTGGCTTGTTGATCTTTACATTGTTAGTTAATTTCCTCCTGGCCTGGGACACACATTCATACGGTTTAATAAAGGACTTATTGGACTTTAACTTATCATTGCACTTACAATAACGAGAGTAGCTGTCCCAATTTAGGTCATCCTGTAGGTCTCATCTGCATTTTTTCCTGCATCCACCGTGTGTGTTTGCGTGTGATTGTGTGTGTGTGTGTGTGTGTGTTTGTGTGTGATTGTGTGTGTGTGTGTGTGTGTGTGTGAGATTGTGTGATTGTGTGTGCGCGTCAGTCGCGGGGGAAACGGAGCAGAGCCGCCCGCTGCAGAGAGCCGACAGCATTGAAACAGCAGCAGCTTCAGTGACAGTGTACATTGATGTTAAAATGTATACATGTTGGCAGGACGGTCTGAAATGTTTTGACGGTCTTTCGCTGTACGTTTTGTTGGTAAATGTGAGATGTTTGAGTCACACACACGTCTCGTCTTCATATCAGAAACTAGGAAATTAACTTTACCCGTTCTCACTCCCGCTTGGTCAGTGGCTGCACGTGGGACTGCTGGGATTGTGTGAGTATTGAAATTGCGATAGCGGGCCCCGGCTGTCAATCAGTGTCTTCCAGTGATGCGGGCCCCTGATTGGACCAGGCCCGTAAGCAACGGCGTACCCTGCTTACCGATAGTTAGGTGTCTGAATCACTCAATTCTCATTGGCTACCCACCAACGTGGCAGGTAGATTGACAGTTTCACCCGCCAATCACAAAAGTTACCCGCATTTGGCGGGTGGGCGGGTGTCAATTTCATGCCCTGCACCTGAGTATCTACAGGTGTACAGAGTTTACAGTAACACCTGAGTGTCTACAGGTGTACAGAGTTTACAGTAACACCTGAGTGTCTACAGGTGTAGAGGGTATTTACAGTAACACCTGAGTGTCTACAGGTGTAGAGGGTATTTACAGTAACACCTGAGTGTCTACAGGTGTAGAGGGTATTTACAGTAACACCTGAGTGTCTACAGGTGTAGAGGGTATTTACAGTAACACCTGAGTGTCTACAGGTGTAGAGGGTACTTACAGTAACACCTGAGTGTCTACAGGTGTAGAGTGTGTTTACAGTAACACCTGAGTGTCTACAGGTCGTCCTGCTGTTAGGGTTATATTTATATATTATACTGTTCTTCTCACCTGCTTGTCCTCTCTGCAGGACTTCAACGTCCACTGAAGCTGAAGCTTCTTCTCCTGACTCTTCGTCTCTGGCTACAACCTGCAGGATGAACAGTCAGAATGTAGTAAATGAAGATAATAGTACTGCAGTATGATGTAGTACAGGAAATAAAGAGAGTAAATAAAGGATCAGTATAGAATAATGAAGGTTATACTGCAGCATTCGGATGTAGAGCCACCTGGAGGATGTGTCTGTCGAAGGCGTGCAGTTGGTCTGTCCTGGCGATCAGAACCCCCCCCTGGGTAATTTGGTACAGTCCAGATGAAGGCTGGATGGAGTAGTGGATGTTTGGATTCCAGCCCTGTGATTGGACGGCAGTGATGACTCAGGTGAGGTGTCACACAGGTCATAATACAAGTGCAGCAGCAGGTGTTCTTACGTTGGAGAAGTCCGTGTCTGCTGCCTGGATTAGTAACACCTGGTTCCCATAGGTGGAGACGATGGAGGCGGGGCTAGAGCTCTGCACGATGAAGCCTTTAAAGGTGGTCAAGTTGAAGAGCGGCGGGAACACGTTCGGAGCCAGAACTCGGATCAGAACCGCAGCCACGCTGTACTTCAGCCGGTCGTCCTCCTGACACACCTGCAGGGGGGGGGGTTAGTTCTGTAGTCAATGTCATGAACTCTAAACAGAAAGTAAGTAAAGTCCTTACCATGACGCTGAGTGTGAAGTTTGTCTCCCGCTGTCGGTCGTTCACAGCTCGGGTTATTCTGATCTCACCGGTCCGGTTGTTGATCTCAAACCTGCCCTGATCTGCACCTACACACACACACACACACACACACACACAGACACACACACACACACACACACACACACACACACACACACACACACAGACACACACACACACACACACACACACACACACACAGTGACCTGAGATACCGTCAGTGGTCATGTGACATGTCTACATGTGGTGATGAAGGTGGGCTCTGACCTGACAGGATGCTGTAGATTAGAGGAGTGTTGATTCCTCTGTCTCCATCCTCTGCTCTGATTGGACCAGGAGAAAACTCCAGGACTGCATCCTGAGACAGCAGACAGACTTTTTTAACATGTAGTAGTGTGTTTACCTGGTGCCTCTGTGTGATGTCATAGTGCCTCTGTGTGATGTCACAGTGTTTACTAGGGGTGGAACGGTACATGTATTTGTATTGAACCGAAACGGTACGGGCGTCTCGGTTCGGTACATGAATTTACACGGAGAATACACGGTATAAAAATAAATGAAACTCGCATGCAAATGAATTAATGTAATGTGGAACTACTGTTCTATTTGTATAGGCTTCGCCCTCTAAGAGCTATTGCTATTGAGTTTATACCTTCGCGCATGCACAGTCGTGAAGATTTTCTTTTGTGCCCTGTGTCCCGCACGGGCCTCTCTTACGTCCGCAGATACTGTATATTACAGTGGCGCGACCAGAGATCTGCTCCCATTTTTTCTTCAGAAACAAGCAGTTTGAAGACTTCAAAGAACAGTGGTGTCCGCCGTGTACCGACCACCGACCGGCTACATCCTGCTGCCAGCCCACCGGCACCCTGCCGGCCACCGGCAGTTCTGCGGTTGCTTACCAACGGACTCTGAAGCAGCAGATGATGGCAGCCGAGTGGACAGTCGAGTAAGGTAAGATTACCGCCTGCAGCAGCACCCAGACGGCCGGGAAGGGTACCTCTTTAGCGGGTACGAGTCCGCTGACTCGATCCCCCGAAGACTGTTCCCTCGCCGGCTCTCCCTCCTTCCCGTTGGGAGGACTGAAGCTCGTAATGGCGGAGGACTACGAGTCCCGTTGCGGCGACTGTCTCCGTCCCAGGAGAGGAGCACCTCACCGGCGGCTTTCTCCTCTTTCTCTCCTCTGCAGCGGGCGGGCTCCCCGACCACCGCTAGGTTCATGTTCTTGACCTGTGCGAATGCCGAGTAGCATTCCCCTAACCCGGGAAATGGACGGCGGTCCCGCCACGGCGGCAGAGCCTGGCCTGCATCCCGCTTCCGACGGCCCCATTTTTCAGCCAACGGAAGCCCACACCGCCGTCTCCCCGAAACCAGGTCCATGCCCACTTCACTGACCGCGCGTACCAGTGTACCGCCTAGGTGGCTGCGGCGCTGAACAATAGCCTACCATTTTTTGCTAGCATGACCGCTAGCTCTGCTGTCTTCGCCATGACCGCTAAGCTTGGCTGTTCCCCACTGAGGCTGGGACAGTCACGGGCTGTAGGTAGTGGAGAGGATGCGGTAACACACCTCCTAGAGAGTGGCGCTTCGGCCACAACGGCGGCACCGAGGTGTTGGCTCAAGGAGACGGCGCCCCGCAGACTGCTGTTTGCACCTCTCCAAGCCTCGGCTCCAGCTCCACCTACGGCAGCGCTGTCATGAGGCCCGGCGGGCAGCACCCACCTCGCCGTTCCGCAAATGGCAGCGGCAGTGACGGTAACAGGGCACCGGGAACGCGTGTCTCACTCCAGCTAGAGTTGGAAACATAACTGTGTTTTTTAAGGGGCACACAGTTCCCTTAAAAAAGCAGGTTTTTCCCTCTCAGTCAGTCCTCCTTGTCCCCCCTGGGCATCTTGCTGCCGCTGGACGGACCCCACGTTTCACCTCACACACTCGCAGACAGGCTCGCCGCCACGCCCACGGGCAGTCTGCGGTTGGAGCCAGCCACACTGTGTCAGCATTGACAGGCTTACACACACCCACTCAGAGTGCGTGTTTATAGCCTACTCAGTTTTTCTCCACCTCCCAACTGATAACTCAGATTGGTGAGAGTGTTGAGAGAATGACTTGTTAAATCGCCTCACACACACGCAGACAGGCCAGAGGCTGTATATTACTATTATACAGTCTGTGAGACAGGCTTGCTGCCACGTAACATGCAGTATACGGTTGGAGCCAGCCACACTGTGTCAGCATTGAGAGGCTTACAATGTTGAGAGAACGGCTTGTGAGAATCGAACTACCGCCTTTTCATAGCGGCGGGGGGGGGGGCGCGATACTCACTGCTGTGTAAACAGCCAACACAAAGGCATGTGCGTGCCGCTCTATCGGTCAAGCTCTAGCGCGGGAAGGCTCAGCGCTCTCTGTTGCTATGGCAACAATCAACACGCGGCTATACGCCTCAACTCGCCAGCTTTTCCCCAGCTCTTACCGGCGTGGTGAAAGCTATCATGCTATCTCGAGTTCAGATAAGGGCTCTGACGCCTTGCACACATGTGGTGCTGTAGGCGGAGCCCGGTCACTCCCACACTGTGTTTAACAACGGGAGCAAGCACCCACTCAGTATGTGCGTGCTACACAGTCATTCCCCCCCCGGCCGTCTAGCGGGACGGGGAGACCTCTGACTCGATGAATGCCCCGCCATGCGTTCTCTTAATACACAGCATAGCGGCGCGCTCTCTGTTGCTATGGCAACAGACAACACACGGATGTGTGCGCCCCCGCTCAGTGTGTGCGCCCCCGCTCAGTGTGGGAAAGCTTGCCACCCAGGAATGCATGGCTGTCAAGCTTATCACAAAAGGCTATACGCCCAAGTTTACCAGCATCCTCTTCCTTTTCGACGGTGTGTTGGAAACAGCCGTGTCATCTCAGGGGAGATAGCTGCTCTGACGTCAGAGTTGGCAGAGCTGCGGGCAAAGGATGCTTTTTTTCCCACGTCCCTCCAGGAGAAGAGAATAACGGTTTCTGTTCCCATTACTTCTCACACCAGGAAAGACGGGCGGAATGAAACCCTTCGCGACCTGTCTCAATTCAATTATCAACATTATGAAGCGCCCATCCCACATGCTGACGGTCAGACACGTGTTGGAATGTGTGCGCCACCATGTATGGCTCTCTTCCGTGGATCTAAGAGACACATATTTTCTACATTCTCCAAATGCATGGAGACAGCATTACAGCCGTTACGCAGAAAATGGATCAAAGTCCCTTTTTATTTGGACAATTTAATCATTATGGCTCCTTCCCAGGAGAGGGCTGCGCTCCACATGGTGGATGATGACACTGAGCTTTGCCATAAACTGGCAAAAGAGATCGTTGGTCCCTTCACAGATAACCACTATGAGAGCCAAACTGTCAGCGCCAAGGCTGGACACACTAAGCTCTCTGTTGTCACGTATCACGCCTCACGCGACCATATCAGCGCTGTCTGTGATGCGTCTTCTGGGCATGATGTCTGCGAGTCAAGTGGTAGTCCCCCTGGGTCTCCTCCACATGAGGAAAATCCAGAGGTGGTTCCATTTTCAGCACCTCGACCCTAAACGCCACAAGTGGTGGATGCTGACCATCCCACCTTCTCTTCAGTCAGACCTGGCATATTGGAGAAACCCCCGGACCCTGTCAACCGGGGTTCCCCTGGGCAAGGTGACGTCATACGTGAGAGTGTACACAGACGCGTCCCTTACTGGCTGGGGAGGGATGTGCGAGTCACAGGTGGTGGGAGGAGAAAGGCCACTTCCCCCTCTCCCACACATAAACTGCCTGGAGCTGTCCACAGTGCTGAAGGTTTTAAAACACTTCACCCCAGCGGTAGCGGGGAGACATGTCGTCGTGCGGCCAGACAACGTTACAGCAGCAGCGTTCATAAACTGTCAAGGTGGCGTGCGCTCGGCCCGGCTATTGGAGATAGCCAGAAGCCTCCTGCTGTGGGCCCACAGTCATCTGTTGTCCCTCAAAGCAGTTTACATCCCTGGGGTTTTTGAACCGGGTGGCAGACTTAATGTCGAGGGGAGGGCCCTCTCACAACGAGTGGAAATTGAATCCCACTATTGTTCAGAAGCTGTGGAGCAGGTTTGGGAAAGCGGAGGTGGATCTGTTCGCCTCACGAGAGAACACACAGTGTTCTGTGGTTTTCCTCGAGCACACGGGACAATCCACCCCTTGGCGTCGGCGCCTTCTCTCACCAACTCTGGCCCAGAGCCCTCCTATACGTTTTTCCCCCTCGGTCCCTCTGGTCTCTCGCCTCCTGGAATGCATCCAGGAGGAGAATCTGTCAGTCATTCTAGTGGCACTGGAGCGCAAGAGCACATCCTGGTTCCCGACTCTGGTTCAGCTGCTAGAGTCCCCTGGCAACTACCGTGGGACGAGGACGCTCTGTCACAGCTGAACAGCGTGATATTTCACCCCCCCGGTGATAAGCCAGCGGCGGTGGGGCTGACCGCTGAGCGGGAACGCTTGCAGAGACTAGGCTTGCCCCCTGCCGTGGTGCGCACTATTCAGGGCGCAAGAGCCCCCTCCACTACAGCGTGTTACGCAGGGCGTTGGACTGCTTTTCCAGCGCTGGTGCACGGAGAAGGGTGCAGAGCCCACGTTGTGTCCTCTGCCCCTAGTGTTAACTACCTCCAAACGTTGGTGGATAACGATTTTACTCCGTCTACAGTTAAAGCCTACGTAGCGGCCATTTCGTCCTGCCACGAGGACTACAGCGAGAGAGGTCAGTTTTTGCACACCTCCTAGTACAACGTTTTTGGAAAGGGTCGGACGATAGAAACCTGCTGTGCGCTCTCTCACACCTGAATGGGTTTTAGCCCTGGTGCTCCGAGCTCTGGGGAACCCTCCTTTTCGTGCCTCTGGATGCTGTCACTAAAACAGCGCTCCTCCTTCGCCTCGACATTGGCTAGAGGGTGTGTGATTTATGCATGCTCCTCTCCATTAGAGGGGACGGGAGTGCGGCCACTTTACAGCCAAGTCCATCGTCACACCAAAGTTGTAACAACCCTTCGGGCGAGGGAGTTTTCCCTCCGCCTCATAACAACGACGGAGGAGGCGTCTCACCAACCTGCCTGTTTACAAGTTCCAGATGGAGTCTGGAGATGATGTGGGGTAGCCTACTTATTGTTTACTGTTTACATCTTACTTTATACGCTTCAGGCTGTTACAGCTAGCTCAGGGGAGAGACTGGATGACACTAGGTGGTACAGCCTGAGACAGCTAGATCAGGGGACAGACTGGATGACTCTAGGTGGTACAGCCTGAGACAGCTAGCTCAGGGGACAGACTGGATGACTCTAGGTGGTACAGCCTGAGACAGCTAGCTCAGGGGACAGACTGGATGACTCTAGGTGGTACAGTCTCAGACATGCACAATAAAAAAAATTGCCTTCTGTATTTTTGTTTTGCTTTTCCCTCCATTGTACCGAACCGTGATGTCTGAACCGAGGTATGAAGCGAACCGTGACTTCAGTGTACTGTTCCACCCCTAGTGTTTACCTGGTGTCTCTGTGTGATGTCACAGTGTCTCTGTGTGATGTCACAGTGTTTGCCTGGTGTCTCTGTGTGATGTCACAGTGTTTACCTGGTGTGATGTCACAGTGTTTACCTGGTGTCTGTGTGTGATGTCACAGTGTTTACCTGGTGTCTGTGTGTGATGTCACAGTGTCTGTGTGATGTCAGTGTTTACCTGGTGTCTGTGTGTGATGTCACAGTGTTTACCTGGTGTCTCTGTGTGATGTCACAGTGTTTACCTGGTGTCTCTGTGTGATGTCAGTGTTTACCTGGTGTCTCTGTGTGATGTCACAGTGTTTACCTTGTGTTCGTGTGTGATGTTGGTGGTGTAGGTGGGGTTCATGCAGATAGGAAGTCCGGGAGAGACAGGTGTGCAGGGCAGGAAGTGCGGATACAGATCGTCTCGGTCCTCGATGTTCACGATCAGAACAGCTGACGTGTTGAACTTCTCCGCGGTGTTGGCTTCCTGTTTCACATCAACACACAAACTAAACATCATGTTCAGAAAAATAAAACTTAGATTAGATTAGACTCTATTAATCCCAAACTGGGAAATGTCAGTGCTGCAGCAGCAAAACATCAGGTAGTACATACCTCACATGGCGAGGTATGTACTAACATGCTGCACTGAGGTAACAGCATGGTGAGGTATGTACTAACATGCTGCACTGAGGTAACAGCATGGTGAGGTATGTACTAACATGCTGCACTGAGGTAACAGCATGGTGAGGTATGTACTAACAGGCTGCACTGAGGTAACAGCATGGTGAGGTATGTACTAACAGGTCACACTGAGGTAACAGCATGGCGAGGTATGTACTAACAGGCCACACTGAGGTAAAAGCATGGCGAGGTATGTACTAACAGGCTGCACTGAGGTAAAAGCATGGCGAGGTATGTACTAACAGGCTGCACTGAGGTAACAGCATGGCGAGGTATGTACTAACAGGCCACACTGAGGTAAAAGCATGGCGAGGTATGTACTAACAGGCCGCACTGAGGTAAAAGCATGGCGAGGTATGTACTAACAGGCCGCACTGAGGTAAAAGCATGGCGAGGTATGTGCTAACAGGCTGCACTGAGGTAACAGCATGGCGAGGTATGTACTAACAGGCTGCACTGAGGTAACAGCATGGCGAGGTATGTACTAACAGGTCACACTGAGGTAACAGCATGGTGAGGTATGTACTAACAGGCTGCACTGAGGTAACAGCATGGCGAGGTATGTACTAACAGGCTGCACTGAGGTAACAGCATGGTGAGGTATGTACTAACAGGCAGCACTGAGGTAACAGCATGGTGAGGTATGTACTAACAGGCTGCACTGAGGTAACAGCATGGTGAGGTATGTACTAACAGGCTGCACTGAGGTAACAGCATGGTGAGGTATGTACTAACAGGCTGCACTGAAGTAACAGCGTAGGCTGCCTGTCGCGGGAACTGAAAATGGCAAATTGCTCTTCTCCGTGTCATGCATATGGATTCACGGGAGGGTGAAGGGGAAAGTGGGAGTTTCCCATAAAGAGATGGGGAGGGAAGCGTAAAGTGCTCCTAATTATGTATTCCGTGGCATGTACAAAAACCACCCGTGAAAGCACACCTCTATTTTTGGGTGACATTCATCTGCATGTATAGTAGAACATCTGGAGACATTCATCTGCATGTATAGTAGAACATCTGGAGACATTCATCTGAATGTACAGTAAAACATCTGGAGACATTCATCTGCATGTATAGTAGAACATCTGGAGAAATTTATCTGCATGTACAGCAGAACATCTGGAGACTCAAGTTACCAGCTAACGTTAGCGGTAGCTAGCTTGGTTGGCAGAATGCTGAAGAAGACATTTTTAGGCAACTTAATATTCCAGGGAACTTTGCTGCAGTGAAAACATGTGAGAGGGTCAACGTTTAAGATGAAAACCCAGACAACAGCTAAAAACAGGCTGAGTCTATTTTAGTGTCCCCAGTGTTAGCATGGTTAGCATGGTTAGCATTGCTAAGCCTCTGTCCTGATTGACAGGTCAGTGTGTAGTAGAGGGCTGCATTGGGATTGGGTCCCGCCGGGTCCCGCGGGACCCAACGCAAATCTCGCGGGAGCGGGCGGTTTTAACTTTGCTGCGGGCGGGAGCAGGCGGCTAAAAAAAACACTGCGGGATTGGGATGTAGCCTGGAACCCCCCCACGCCAGCAGAAACCATAGATATACATATATACTGACTGAGTATATACTGTATAGGCCATCTATGAGCAGACACCAGCGTGTCTGAGCCTCCCAGGACGGGGGAGGTCCGAGCCAAGGCTCCGTCCACCCTCATCCTCGGCTCCTTCCTCCCCTCTCTCCCTCTCCTCTCTCCCTCATCCTTGGCTCCTTCCTCCCTCTCTCTCCCTCTCCTCTCTCCCTCATCCTCGGCTCCTTCCTCCCCCTCTCTCCCTCTCCTCTCTCCCTCATCCTCGGCTCCTTCCTCCCCCTCTCTCCCTCTCCTTCTGCTCCTTCCTCCCCGTCTAACAGCAGCAAGCACCTGCCTTCTTTGCCTTCATCTTCTCCCTATTAACCTATAAAATGACGTGTTTTCTCATGCGGGACGGGAGAAGACACAACATCAATGCATCTCTATTATTGTGCGGGCATAAATTCTCAGAGTTTTGCGGGTGCGGGCGGGTGTGGACGTACACATTGCGGGAGCGGGTGGGAGTGTAACACACATGTTGCGGGTGCGGGCGGTAATGGTCAGAAATTCGCCGGGAGCAGGTGGGAGCGGGATGAAGAAAACAGTCCCGCGCAGGGCTCTAGTGTGTAGCCCCGTCCCTTATCTCTTTATCGCTGCGTAATGTTCACGTTCTGTTTGGAAGTACTCGTCAACGTTTTTGTTGTTGTTTTCAACGTTTGTCGATATTTTAGAGAGAACCATAGAGAAAACAGTTAAAAAAATGTAAATTTACAATTTAAAATTTAATGCCGTACAAATCAATCACTCCTCCAGTGTGTACAGGCCTCCTTGTTAATGATTGGTTAATAGTTGGTTATGATTGGTTATGATTGGTTATGATTGGTTAGGGTTGGTTAATGATTGGTTAATTATTGGTTAATGATTGGTTATGATTGATTAATGGTTGGTTCATGATTGGTTCATGATTGGTTATGATTGGTTAATGATTGGTTAGGGTTGGTTAATGATTGGTTATGATTGGTTAATGATTGGTTATGATTGGTTAATGATTGGTTATGATTGGTTAATGATTGGTTAGGGTTGGTTATGATTGGTTAGGGTTGGTTATGATTGGTTAGGGTTGGTTAATGATTGGTTATGATTGGTTAATGATTGGTTAATGATTGGTTATGATTGGTTAATGATTGGTTATGATTGGTTAATGATTGGTTATGATTGGTTAGGGTTGGTTAATGATTGGTTAATGATTGGTTATGATTGGTTAATGATTGGTTATGATTGGTTATGATTGGTTAATGATTGGTTATGATTGGTTATGATTGGTTAGGGTTGGTTAATGATTGGTTAGATGCCTGAGGGATACCTGGGCCCAGAGGATCAGCTGCAGCTCCGTTCTGCTCTCGTAGTCCAGAGGTCGGTTCAGAACCACGTTCCCGCTGTTCGGCAGATCGATCCTGAAGAAGTCTGCGTCACGCTGCAGAGAACAGGTGACAGGTGAGTTCAGAATGACATCACTCATGACTCAGGGCTTTGACAGAACAATGTGGACGTCTTACCGATGATTGGTCGATGATGTAACTGATCATGTCTCCGTCTGCATCGATGGCCTTCACCGAAAAAACCACAGAGTTCACCGCCGTCAGCTGCACACAGGAAACACACGTTACTGTACTCTATATACACACAGGAAACACACTTTACTATATATACACACAGGAAACACACTTTACTGTACTCTATATACACACAGGAAACACACTTTACTATATATACACACAGGAAACACACTTTACTGTACTCTATATACACACAGGAAACACACTTTACTGTACTCTATATACACACAGGAAACACACTTTACTATATATACACACGTTACTGTACTCTATATACACACAGGAAACACACTTTACTCTACTCTATATACACACAGAAAACACACTTTACTATATATACACACAGGATACACACGTTACTGTACTCTATATACACACAGGAAACACATTTTACTTGGTAGAAACCAGCGTTAATCCTCCATGGTGTAATGTAATGTAATAATGTAATGTAATAATGTAATGTAATGTAATAATGTAATGTAATCCTCCATGGTTTACCTCACTGATGCTGAACGGCTGAATCGTGTCCTGCAGGAAGTTTGGTCTGTTGTCGTTTTCATTTAAAATCTCCACCACGATCCTGAACCGACTCTGACAACACATTCTTACATGTCATTATACTTCATTATACTGTACTGACTCTGATATTTATACATGTCATTATACTTCAGTATACTGTACTGACTCTGATATTTATACATGTCATTATACTTCAGTATACTGTACTGACTCTGATATTTATACATGTGATTATACTTTATCGTATACATACTGGGAACTATATTCTCAGAAGGCGAAGTACCTGAGAAGCCCCGTGGTGAGGAGCAGAGAGTAGCAACGGTACTTTTCAGGTGTTGCGCTAATCACTCCGCCCAAGTAGCAGTGCTTTGCCTTCTGAGAATATAGTTCCCAGTGTGTATACGGTTAGAAGACGGCTGTGTGTCATGTGACCTTGTTATTTGTACACGCTAACAGGAACATGTTGGTGTTATTTTGTCACTTATTGGGAGCAGTAGGCTAGTTGGAACCAGTTACCTCCAGGATCTGTGCTAAGCTAGGCTAGTTGGAACCAGTTACCTCCAGGATCTGTGCTAAGCTAGGCTAGATGGAGCCAGTTACCTCCAGGATCTGTGCTAAGCTAGGCTAGATGGAGCCGGTTACCTCCAGGATCTGTGCTAAGCTAGGCTAGCGGAGATGAGAAGGGTATGTATGGACTTATCTAACTCTGGGGGGATATGGGAAATAAGACAAAGTCCCAATAGGTCAACCTGTTCCTTTAAGTCATTCTTTTTCCGGTCTGGTTGTTTAGACAAACACCTTTGATATTATTATTATATATATTGTATTAGATATTAGTTTGAAGTCTTGGTAGTAAAACCGTACCTGTATGACATCATCCTGGAAACAGGTGAGCTCTGCCATTAGCACTGATCCTAGAACCTGAGAGACAAACATCTGGGTGAAAAGCTTCCTGCAGATTAAACTCCAGAGCTCGGTGGCACCAGCTGTGTGTAAGTTCAGAAGTAGACTATTGAACTTAGTTGTAACTTTGAGTGTTGCACCAGCTGCTAAAATAGTCCCACCTAGCCCTTAGTAGGTGTAACGTCCTCCCTAAAATGTTTTTTTCTATGATTAAACCCCTTGGATATCTATGATGATTTTCATTAATACTCACGTTTTAGACAGAGGATTACCGACCTGCTGGTGGCAGACTTGGGTTAGATCACCTTCTAATTAACTAGCCTGGCTCCGCCCTCCTACGTACTTCTGCTCAATTTATTTTTGGTTTGTGGTATATTCTTGGGTTTTCTCCGGCCAATCTTAACCGGTCCAATCAGCGAACAGAGGGAGTGGCTGAGTACGATGACGTCGAGGTCGTGATGTGCACTAGTTTGAGTTGTAGTTCTGTAATGGCGGCGGAGAAAGATACGAGCGAAGCCATTCGGTCCATTGTGGCAACGCTGCCGAATATCCAGAAGTTAAAGCCCGAGCAAGAACAACCTTTGCTGAGTTGTGTTGGTGGCCATGATGTTGTGGCCCTCCTCCCCACGGGGTTCGGGGACAGTTTGATTTTCCAGCTCGCTCTGTTAGTGGTGAAGTAGTTGGCTAAGGTTAACGCTAGCGATGCTAAGCCAACTTCACGACCAAACGTTAGCGATTGGTTATGGCAGATCCAGAGTGGCTCTGGGCAGATCCAATAGTTTTAAACTTCAACAGAATACCCACCTTCAAGGAAGTTAACACTTGTCAATGGAGAGAGGCCAGACTCTCTGTACTAATGAAATGGACCAGTGTCTGGTAGGACCAGGCTAGTGTACCAGAGACTGGTAGGGCCAGGCTAATGGACCAGAGACTGGTAGGACCAGGCTAATGGACCAGTGTCTGGTAGGACCAGGCTAGTGTACCAGAGACTGGTAGGACCAGGCTAGTGTACCAGAGTCTGGTAGGACCAGGCTAATGGACCAGAGTCTGGTAGGACCAGGCTAATGGACCAGAGTCTGGTAGGACCAGGCTAATGGACCAGAGTCTGGTAGGACCAGGCTAGTGTACCAGAGACTGGTAGGACCAGGCTAATGTACCAGAGTCTGGTAGGACCAGGCTAATGGACCAGAGTCTGGTAGGACCAGGCTAATGGACCAGTGTCTGGTAGGACCAGGCTAGTGTACCAGAGTCTGGTAGGACCAGGCTAATAGACCAGAGTCTGGTAGGACCAGGCTAGTGTACCAGAGTCTGGTAGGACCAGGCTAATAGACCAGAGTCTGGTAGGACCAGGCTAGTGTACCAGAGTCTGGTAGGACCAGGCTAGTCATTTACAGCTTCTAATGTTAATTATAAGTTTGCCAGTTTAGGCTACCATCATATTTGTTATAATGTTACATTTTCATCTGGCCATATAGTTATATTACCCATGTTGTATTTGTTTCACCACTCAATGTCTCTGTTGTCATGTTGCACTAACGTTAGCTGGAGGTTAAGGTTGAATAGTTATCAGCTAATCATATCACTGTTCTGGTTGATGTACCTTTCTGTAGCTGTTTGGTGACTAACGTTACCAACGTTAGCTATTTTTAGCTGTTAGCTTCTTCGCTATTGCAGAGCTAAGTGTTTAAGACAATTGGCAAGAGAGACAACACGGTAATAATAATTATGATAATAATAAAGAATAGTCCTTTTCACTGATTGGCCACTGGAAGTAAAAACGTCACTTAATATTCTGGTTAGTGTGGCCTTTACGGCAGTAACTAGGATGAACCTTACGTCTCTGTGGTGCAACCTCGACACAACTTTAACTTTATCAAACTAACTACACCTGAACTTACACACAGCTGGTGCAACAGGCTGCAGGTATAGAAAGGTGAAGTCCCTCCTCCTCCGCTGTCCACCATGGGACCTTATTTCAGTAAAAAACTATAACAAACTGAGACTTTCTTCACTTGCTAAATTATCTTTTAAACTGACAAACATCATGTGTAATGCATGGCTCAATTCAAACAGGATCTAAACATTATCTGTCTCTCCCCGCTCACTACCAGACACATTTTTTACTGAAATAAAGTCCCATGGGGGACACAGGAAGGGGCGGGACTAACACACAGGAAGGGGCGGGACTATAGATAAGGGTCCAGGTGTACCTCTCGGTCGAGGACTCTGGAGGCAGAGGCATTGAGTCTGATGGTCCGACCCTCCAGGTAGAACCAGTCGGCGCTGTCTCCGGTCAGACACAGGCGGAGGGTGTTGTCTCTCGGTTCTCCTCTGATACTGAGGTTAGAGATGAACTGACCCATTGGGCTGTTCTCTCTGATCGACACAAAGATGTCCGATCCCCCCAAACACAGACTGGCTGAGGACAAAGATAAAAATATTATTTTGCAATTCCGATACCTGAACTTGCGTATCGGCCGATACCAGTGCATTAAGAGAAAACATATAATATAATATATATATATATATATATATATATATATATATATATATATATACGGAAAATACTGAGCACCCACGTGTGCCAGTCTGCCAGTAGACTACATTCATTTCAAATTAAACATTGCAGTTGGTGCTAAGTGGAGAGTCTGTCATAGTGTGATTGGTTATGTCGGTGACATTGATTCTTAATTTCCCATGAAGCTGATCGTGGTTACGTGTCAGTTAAACTTCTCATCTCCAGTCCTATCTGTATCTGTGAGAATCTGTCCTGAGTTGAAAGCCTACTTTACGGCTTTATTATCAAGTTAATAGGCGTGTATGTTCGTGTCGGCCGCTGTCCATTTCCTAAGGTTCTGAAATGCAAACAATTTACTTTTTTTTTTTAAAGGTCGTGCCCTGTGAGCACTCACAGAGGAAAATATAAATCAGCGCCTATGTATGTATATATATATATATATATATATATATATATATATATATATATATATATATATATATACACACACATATAGGCCTACATATACATATACATATATATATGGATAGGGTTAGGGGTTTGTATGGCCTTACAGAGAAAGATCTTTTATTATCTAGTTTTACAGTCAGTCTCGACGGTAAAAATACATAAATAAACTACTTTAAAGTAGATTTTCTTTAGGGCTAAATTACGTGGTATGAGATTGGTGCAAAGACTCACATACTTGCTGATATAGATACCAGTATTTTAGGCAGTGTCGGAGTTATTTCTGATACTGGTATCGTATCAGAACAACTCTTCTGTTCTGCTATAATTATTATGAATCATATTTCTGTATATCTGTAATCGGTATCTGTGTCTTTGTGTCCCAACCGGCAGCGGCATACGGCCGCTCACCAAGAGTCTGGTTCTGTCCAAGGTTTCTGTCCCACCAAATGCTTGATCTTGATAGATGATAGAGTGTGGTCTAGACCTACTCTATCTGTAAAGTGTCTTGACAATAACTCCTGTTAGGATCTGACACTGTAAATACAGTTAAAGTTGACATGAATTACCTGGAACAACATGGTAAGATAACCGGAGAGCGAGCTGCCAGAGCAACATCTTGCATCTCAACATCTTCCTCCACCTGCAGAACGAACAAACACCGGATTAACCGTCTTTCACCACCAATCAGCAGCTTTTCAGCACAGTTTAGATTCTGGGCTGGTTATTGTTGAAACACAAAATGGGATTACAGCAACACTAAGCGCCCCCTGAGGCTGAAATGTTCATCACCAGGGCTTTAAATTGACACCCACCAACCCGCCAAATGCGGGTAAAAATATAACTTTGGCAGGTAACATTTCAAAGTTACGAGCCAATTTGGATGTTGAATGAAACAAACAACTCTGTGTCTGTTTGAATCAGACTGCTGCAGAAATGTTTCCTGTTTTCTGCCAAGAAATGTGGGCGGTTCTGTGTGTATGTTTGGCTTGGAAACCTAATCTTTATCTGGCAACACTGCATGTTGTACTAATCCTACATTTCCCATGAACACTGTGTGGTGACGTGTCGTACAACCGTCGGCTACGTGCCTAGCATGTGGTGTTGACTACGAGATGAACGGAACGGTGAATTTCAGCTCCTCTGGTTTGTTTGGCGCCGTTCAATTCAATTCAATTTTATTAATAGTATCAATTCATAATAAGAGTTATCTCGAGACACTTTACAGATTAGTGGTCTAGACCAGTGGTTCCCAACCTGGGGTCCGGGGACCCCTCAGGGGGGCGGCAAAGATCACAGGGGGGGCGCAAGTCTTTATCTGGTTTGAGGTTGAGGTAAAAAATGTTAAACATGTTAAACAAATTATGATAATACACAAGACTATATAATGTATACAAAAGTCTGTATAAAAACTATATATTTTTGTTCTCGCTTAAACTTTTAGGCAGGCTACTTAGTAGGCCAAACCTCCGGGACCTCTTAACCTGGGACCTCTTAACCTGGGACCTCTTAACCTGGGACCCTGCTGGCATCAGGTCAGCTGCTAGCTGCTATCATCCCGCCACGGCATCACTATTTTATGAACGAAACATGGTGGAGAAACGTAAAAGTGCTGATAACTCCTCTATATCAAAAAAGAAAGTAAGGGAAAGTTACCTCACCTTTGGTTTCGGAGGGGGGGCTCAGCTTTTCTTAGACATAAGTGGGGGGGCGCCAAGGAAAAAAGGTTGGGAACCCCTGCTCTAGACCACACTCTTTGTAAATTATAGAGTCAGTCAGTGTTTCTCAGTTCATCCCATGTTGCAGGTGTGTTTAAAATCGTATCGGGATAGAAGTGTTGTGATAATATCGTATTGAAACAAATATATTTCCCTATAAATCTATAACATAGTCATTACCATACTAATAGTATAACGTGTGCATCTCCCAGACTAAACACTGTGACCTGCTGCGTTGTCTCCTCATGACTCATTATCCCTCCTGTTGTCCTCGGGTCAAATTTGACCCGTTTTCAAAGTTATCAGAAATATAGGTTTCTTTGAACCAAAATGCCCAAATATAACATGGATGCATGGATGTTCTTTGCAGGTAAAATCAGTGATTACTTTCATTGAATTCTGGATGTTTTAATACGTTTTTATAACATTAAACAAACATGTTTAAACAGTTTTAAAACAGCATCCTGACTAAACTTTGACATCAACCAGTCTGTGATCCACTCAATATCCAACAGGTTCTCACACTCATCTCGTCAAATACGGACACTTGGTCAGGTGCCTTTGTCGTTCTTATTGACGCTAAAAGTCTCCTTTAGCGCTATAAGTAAACGTGCTTGGTCAGGACTATTGCCGTCCCTTTAGCACTATAAGTAAACGCTCTTGGTCGGGACTATTGCCGTCCCTTTTGATGCAGTTATGTTAAAGAAAAGGTCGTGGGTGGGCGTACGGTTCCGTGACACACGGGAAGAACAGGATGGTTGGGTTTAGGAAAGGGTCGTGGGTGGGCGTACGGTTCTGTGACACGCGGGAGGAAAATAAAAAGCGACTATAGCAAGCGTGACAAGCGGGATGCGAACCCCGCTCTCCTGTGTTTGTTTGACCCATCCACCCCCCCAACCAACCTCCATACGCGGAAATTCGCCCTTACATACTACTCTCTAAATCCTCTCTGCTGCTCTCCCCAGTGCGTTACACAAACACACTGAAAGACGCCTTTTTCGTCTCATCAGACGCTGACAGCCACTGTCCAAACGTCCTTATTTTACAAGTTCAGAATGAGAACGGGTTGCAATATCCTCTCATCTTAACTACTAGTTACAATAATTCATAAATTCTGCCTTTGTAACTCAAACATTACGTATAATGTCATATAAATTAGGTTTATTGACTATGAATTAAAAAAAAAAAAAACGTTTAAAAAAGTGTCAAAAGCATTAAAAAAGAGCTAAAAATGCTGAAAAAGGGGTTAGGGTTACAGGAACCCTACACTGGTCGGGTTAGGGTTAGGGTGGTTCGGGGTTAGGGTGGTTCGGGGTTAGGGTTAGGGTTAGGGTTAGCGCTGGTTGTAGATTCCCTTTTTAAAAGTTAAACCTGGTTCAACTTTCTGCTGTCAGTTTCTCACTGCATTCATGTCTCTTTCTTCAGGACT
>NC_050192.1:21004150-21014150 GCF_008315115.2 Sander lucioperca | reverse complement strand
CCGTTTAGACAACAAGCAGGCGATCTGATTGGTCATTCAGAACGTGCTCGGATCAGCGTGACAGCGTGACTCATCCCTGAAATATGACTCAGGCATTTCCATGGAAACGTCACAGAGTTGAATCGGTGGAACACAAAGGAACTCTCCCACAGATTCATAGAAAGAAAAGAAAGAATAACGTTAGAAAAACCACAAGAACATCAAAACAAAGCCACCAAAACAGACGTGTTTAGTGGCCGTTGCTACTGTGTATTATGGGTCAGACCATGGAGGTATTATGGGATGTATTACGGGTCAGACCATGGAGGTATTATGGGATGTATTATGGGATGTATTTTGGGCCCCTTTCAGACGAGTAAAATCCTGTTTTCTGGATGGGCTTCTGCACACGTTGACTACTCGTTGCAGCTCCTTGTTACCGTGGTAACCCAGGTGTGGTTTCCATGGCTGTTTGAGCAAACAAAGAGGGAGGTGTCAGCCCCATTTCTGCAGAAACATTCATTAAGACATTTCTGAGCAAAGGAATAATTACACCCACCCACAGACGCCTGATCATTTATTTATATTTAAATGTAATTCATAAGAGACATGGTTGCATACGACATACTAAATGTTATTATTCAAGTACAGAAACATTTGCAGAATAAACGATTTACCTCTGACTTCTGTCCTACAAATACACAAAAGTAAAGTAGAAGTATCTGTTGTTTGCACAGACGTAACTAAAAAAAGAAGCATTTGTTATATCTGTTTAATATTGTTCTGTTGAGGGATTTAAGATTTCATCACATTCACATAAACCGCACAGATAAAAATACTACAAACAACACATGTTCCTCGTTAATATAAATTATATTTCACTTCTTCAACACAAACTCACACAGAAACATCCAGTTTTTATTTTATCATCTTAATGCTTTCTCCTTCAGTCACAAAAATATCCATAGGACTTTTAAATTAAAATGAAATAACACTGATTTGTTAAACTTCAACATGAAAATATTCATTAAAGACATTGAAGAGCTTTTATAATTCTGCACGTTCATCTTTTTTATGCCTCTGGGCTGTGATGTGCGCAGTAACTAACTGACAGGCTGAAAACCTTCAAAATAAGAGACTGACACAAGAGAAACCCCTTTCAAAATAAGAGTCAGTCAGCGTTGAGTGGAAAGCCTTCTTCTTCCTGTTGCTGACGGACAGTTTCGAACCGTCATCGAGGCTCTGGAGACGGAAGAATAAAAACCTGGACAGTCTGAGTACTCAGACACGGTCTGAAGACGTCTCAAGACAGTTTTAAGATGTCTGAAGACAGTGTGAGACTCGCTTTTAGCTTCCTGTGGAGAGATGACCCAGGAGAGGGGATAATACAATCCTGGAACAATGTCTGCGATTGTCTACAAAATCGTTTAAAATGTCTGAGACAGTTTAAGACATCTGGTAGTCTCGCATGTCCAGACCTTCCTCCACAGCTCTGCAGAGGAGGGTCTGGCTAGTCCACCCAGCATTCCGGGATGGGAGGACAACGGGCTCTGGTTTATTGGCATCTCTCTAAACCAATCAGAATGATCGTGGGCGGGGCTAAGCTCCGGACGGAGCCATGGTGCCTCTGCTAAATAGTCTCAGGAAGGAACTGGTTCTGGTGGAACATGTGGACGTTCAAAAGTAGTTTTAGTCAGAGGGACAGATAGTCTAGCTAGCTGTCTGGATTTACCCTGCAGAGATCTGAGGAGCAGTTAACCATAGTCCTCACAAATCAGCTGGAGGTTAGAATCCCAACACAGAGACAGAGGAAGGGGACGCACATCCGGCCCTAAATTAGGGACATCTGGACTACATCTGGACTAAATTAGGGACACCTGGACTACATCTGGACTAAATTAGGGACTTCCGGCCCTAAATTAGAGACATCTGGACTAAATTATGGACATCTGGACTAAATTAGGGACTTCCCGCGTTGTCGATATGGACGAGACATCTGGAGATTTATTGAAGACGCCTGAGTTTTGGGACAGTTTAGTTGGACGTCCGGCAGCAGAGCAGCTTGTGAAAGACCTTCCTGAACTCCACGTTGAAGGCGGTGTAGATGATCGGGTTCACGGCGCTGTTGACGTAGCCGAGCCATGTTACCACGGAGATGAGGGCGGGGCTGATGTCACATGACTGGCACAACACCTTGGTGACGTGGACGACGAAGAAAGGTGTCCAACAGGCTAGAAAAACCCCTGGAGACAGAGAGACAGACAGTTAGAGGGACAGACAGACAGACGGATGGACAGACAGTTAGAGGGACAGACAGACGGATGGACAGACAGTTAAAGGGACGGGCGGACGGCCAGACAGAGAGACAGACAGAGGGACAGAGAGACAGACATACAGACAGACAGACAGAGAGAATTGGTATTTTATATTGTCTAAAACATGTCTGGAGGGAACTTTAGACCACCGTGGTGATCACACTTTATTGGGTTAAACATATTTTATGACTTTCATCAACAGGAAAATGAGTTTATATGAAATCCATTAAAAGCTCATTATGCATGCAGTTCCCTTTGTGTGAGAGGAGTGAGTATGTTTGGATGTGAAGATGCTTGGAGACAGTTTCCACGGAGATAGAAGCAGCTTCTATTTTTGCTGAGAGGATCACAGCTTCAGTTATAAAACATGAGGAAGAGCTTGAGCAGAGAGCAGACGTACGGCTGAGAGAAGGAAGAAATATATCAGTTTAAACATCTTATCCTGTCATGTCTTAATGAAATATGTCTGCATTGTGACATGTTCAATGTCTGAACAGAGCATCAGAGAAACCAGTTCCCTCTCAGAACTGGTTTCTGGTTTCTGGTTTCTGGCGTTTTCACACCTGAAGTTGGTTCACTTTGGTCCGAATCAGTTCACGAGGTCTAAAGCTCCCATATTATGCTCACTTTCAGGTTCATAATTGTATTTTGAGATGACTGGTTATGACTCACTGGTTATGACTGACTGGTTATGGCTGACTGGTTTTGACTGACTGGTTTTGACTGACTGGTTATGGCTGACTGGTTTTGACTGACTGGTTATGGCTGACTGGTTTTAACTGACTGGTTATGACTGACTGGTTATGACTGACTGGTTATGACTGACCGGTTTTGGCTGACCGGTTATGACTGACCGGTTATGACTGACTGGTTATGACTGACTGGTTTTGACTGACTGGTTTTGACTGACTGGTTATGACTGACTGGTTTTGACTGACTGGTTATGACTGACCGGTTATGACTGACTGGTTATGACTGACTGGTTTTGACTGACTGGTTTTGACTGACTGGTTTTGACTGACTGGTTATGACTGACTGGTTTTGACTGACTGGTTATGACTGACTGGTTATGGCTGACCGGTTTTGGCTGACCGGTATTGACTGACCGGTTTTGACTGACTGGTTATGGCTGACTGGTTTTGACTGACTGGTTTTGACTGACTGGTTATGACTGACTGGTTTTGACTGACTGGTTATGGCTGACTGGTTTTGACTGACTGGTTATGGCTGACTGGTTATGACTGAGTGGTTATGACTGACTGGTTTTGACTGACTGGTTATGACTGACTGGTTATGACTGACCGGTTTTGGCTGACCGGTTTTGACTGACCGGTTTTGACTGACCGGTTATGGCTGACCGGTTTTGACTGACTGGTTATGACTGACTGGTTATGGCTGACTGGTTTTGACTGACTGGTTATGACTGACTGGTTTTGACTGACTGGTTATGACTGACTGGTTATGACTGACTGGTTTTGACTGACTGGTTATGACTGACTGGTTATGACTGACTGGTTATGACTGATTGGTTATGACTGACTGGTTATGACTGATTGGTTATGACTGACTGGTTATGACTGACTGGTTTTGGCTGACTGGTTATGACTGACTGGTTTTGACTGACTGGTTATGACTGACTGGTTATGACTGACTGGTTTTGACTGACTGGTTATGACTGACTGGTTATGACTGACTGGTTATGACTGACTGGTTTTGACTGACTGGTTATGACTGACTGGTTATGACTGACTGGTTTTGACTGACTGGTTATGACTGACTGGTTATGACTGACTGGTTTTGACTGACTGGTTATGACTGACTGGTTTTGACTGACTGGTTATGACTGACTGGTACCCACCTACGACGACAGGCAGCACCTTCATGGCTTTCCGTTCGCGGCCGCTGACTCGGCTGCTCTTGCTGTTCCTCCTCCCTCTCATCTGCTCTCTCGTCTCTGTGGGCTCGCCGTCCGACGCGCTGTCCGTCTGCGCTGTCATTGGCTCTCGCTCCGCCCCCCCCACCGCTCCGTCTCGCTGCTCCCCCGACAACGGCGTCGCTGAGGGTGTCGTCATGGAGATGGTGGATGGAGACGCAGGGCTGAGCTCGCCCGGCGTGGCAAAAACCACCTTCTCTTCACTTCCTGTTGCTGTTGCATTCCCTCGCCGTAGAGCCGAGCTGAGGCGTAGCGACAGAGCGGGATGCCCGGCCGGGCGGCTCCGACCGCTCCACCGCCGCAGGCCCCGAAACATCCCATAATACAGGAAGAGCATGACGGGACAGGGCACGAAGAAGGAGCACACGGACGAGTACACCACGAAGCGGTCGTCCTCCAGTTTGCACACAGTGGGGTCGCGGCCCGGCACGCCGTTCAGCCCGAAGATCACCGGGCTCGCCACGCCCAGAGACAGCAGCCAGGCCGCCACGATCAGAAGCAGCTGGCGCATGCTGAACTGGTTCCTGTTGTACTTCAGAGGCACCACCACCGCAATGTACCTGAACACACCACACACAGCTGTACCTGAACACACCACACACAGCTGTACCTGAACACACCACAGACAGCTGTACCTGAACACACCACACACAGCTGTACCTGAACACACCACACAGCTGTACCTGAACACACCACACAGCTGTACCTGAACACACCACAGACAGCTGTACTTGAACACACCACACAGCTGTACCTGAACACACCACAGACAGCTGTACCTGAACACACCACACAGCTGTACCTGAACACACCACACAGCTGTACCTGAACACACCACAGACAGCTGTACCTGAACACACCACAGACAGCTGAGAGTACGTCAAACATTCTCCGATGGATAACTTTATGTTCTGTTCTTTTGCTTTGATGTTTTTTTGACGCGTTTTCAAAACGTTTTCGACAGCTGACTCCTCCTACTCCTACTCTTCATCCGACTCTTATTCTGATGCATTTTTCGATGTTTTTTTTAATCCTCTTTTCAATGTTTTTTTGGACGTTTTCTTGGGGCTTTAAATGGATTTTCTATCGACACTATTGGCTTGCCTGCATCAGGGAGTGCAGACGGGGGAATGAAAGGTGAGGACACAGTGGGAGACGTCTCCCTCTTTAATGTTTACAAGATGAACAGTCCAGCAAGTGGTGACAGCGTGGGAGGCTGCACCGATTGGTCGAGGAAGAGGAGCTGTCCAGCCGGCAGCCAAGCTGAGACGCCACGCCGGGGAAAACCAGGTAGGCCGCACCTTTACCTGTTCAGTCAGGCAGCTAAACATTCAGGTCCTAGTTTTCAACAATCTGATGATGACATACAAAAATGTATGCACACCTATTCTACGAAACTAGGAGAGCGCCAGCTGGTCACGTGATGCCGGCTACAGTGGCAGGCCACGATCGCCAGTTACCGAGAATAGAGCACGCTGCTGCTCGTTTCAGCGGACATTACCGTTAAGTTTAGTCGACAAATAGTGAGCGTTAAGTTTAGACACCAAAAAAACTAGTTAAGTTTAGGAAAAACATGGTGGTTTGGATTAAAACACTCCCAAAGAACATGCATTTCCAGGGAGAAAGTCTTGTGTTTTCCCCGGGACATGAACTCCTCTCCCCGATACTCCACATCCCCCCCGACCTCCGACCTACTCGGCCCCAGCGCTCGTATACAGCGACAACAACGTGGAACGCTTACGAATTACTGTGCTTAACTTCTGGCTTTTAAATGGAAGGTTCATGAGAACAACAACAAGATCAATCAAGTTCCCCGGTTGGTTATGCCGTCAGACTTATATTATGGGATGGTTATGCTGTGAGACTTATATTATGGGATGGTTATGCCGTCAGACTTATATTATGGGATGGTTATGCCGTGAGACTTATATTATGGGATGGTTATGCCGTGAGACTTATATTATGGTATGGTTATGCCGTCAGACTTATATTATGGGATGGTTATGCCGTCAGACTTATATTATGGGATGGTTATGCCGTGAGACTTATATTATGGGATGGTTATGCCGTGAGACTTATATTATGGGATGGTTATGCCGTGAGACTTATATTGTCCAGTGTGTAAGTGTAGTGAGAAGGATGAAAACACTCAAACCCAAACTGTACTCTAGATGATTGTTGTTTCTTCACGTTTTCTCGGCACTTTGAAAGCTGTCAGTTGGCTCCGTTAGCCGCTGTCCTCTCTAAAAATCATCTGTTATCTCCATGACAACAGGACTGCAGCTCTATGAATATGATTTAGAGATTAATTAGAAACAGATTGGCTTTTCTCTGCCTCGTTAACAACAACTCCTTAACCTCGTTAACAACAACGTAACCTCCAGAGATTAACGGAAACTAAATGTAATCAGTGATTTATTTTTAAATTCTTTCATTAAGATTCATTCAATCTAACAGAATACTTTGATAATGAAGATGATGATGAAGATGATGAAGATGATGAAGATGATGAAGATGATGAAGATGAAGATGATGAAGATGATGTCATCTAGTTTAAACGTGTAATTAGCTTTCTGCCAGTTACGTCGTTTATCTCCTGATAATGGAGCTCGCCCCTCTCATTTACAACTATACTATATATACTATACTATATATACTATACTATACTATACTATACTATATATACTATACTATACTATACTATATATACTATACTATACTATACTATATATACTATACTATACTATATATACTATACTATACTATACTATACTATATATACTATACTATACTATATATACTATACTATACTATACTATATATACTATACTATACTATACTATACTATATATACTATACTATACTATACTATATATACTATACTATATATACTATACTATACTATACTATATATACTATACTATACTATACTATATATACTATACTATATATACTATACTATACTATATATACTATACTATACTATACTATATATACTATACTATACTAGACTATATATACTATACTAGACTATACTATACTATATATACTATACTATACTATATATACTATATATACTATACTATATATACTATACTATACTATACTATATATACTATACTATACTATATATACTATACTATACTATACTATATATACTATACTATACTATATATACTATACTATACTATACTATATATACTATACTATACTATATATACTATATATACTATACTATACTATATATACTATACTATACTATATATACTATACTAGACTATACTATACTATATATACTATACTATACTATATATACTATACTATACTATACTATATATACTATACTAGACTATACTATATATACTATACTATATGTACTATACTATTATGTTATACAACTATACTATACTATATATACTATACTATACTATATATACTATACTATACTATACTATATATACTATACTAGACTATACTATACTATATATACTATACTATACTATATATACTATACTAGACTATACTATATATACTATACTATATGTACTATACTATTATGTTATACAACTATACTATACTATATATACTATACTATACTATATATACTATACTATACTATATGTACTATACTATTATTATGTTATACAACTATACTATACTATATATACTATACTAGACTATACTATACTATATATACTATACTATACTATACATAGTATGGTGTTGTTAGCGTGTTGTTAGCGTGTTGTTGACATGTTGTTGACGTGTTGTTAGCGTGTTGTTGACATGTTGTTGACCTGTTGTTAGCGTGTTGTTAGCGTGTTGTTGACTCACCTGTCCACGCTGATAGCACACAGGTTGAGGATGGAGGCGGTGCACAGCATCACGTCCATCGTCATCAGAGCGTCACACAGGAAGGGGCCCAGCGTCCAGATTCCCCCCAGACACTGAACACAACACAGACAGACACATCTCGGCCAAAGTGAATGCTATCAACATAAAACTTAATATTCACGTTTGCCGTGCCACTCCGATGCTCTGGACTAAATTTAGCAAAGATCGGCCATTAGGGGGCGCAATAATAAACGCAGACGCATGTTGGCATCTAACGCAATCAAGGTAAATGGGAAATTTCTAATTGCAATTTCCTACAGACCTTGCAGCTCATACGTTGTGATATTTCCCGGTTCGTTTTGCCGCCGTAGCGCTCTGGGTTGCCGTGGCAACTGGTGGCAGGGAGGCTCGGACCCCGTCATAACTGCTGCAGTTCTAGCTTGCGTTGTCTTTGTGTCTGGTGGAGACTCCCTGTCACATGGTGATACTGCATGTATTATATATATATATTTGTTATGGTTTCGTACTTTTCTGTTGTCTGTATTGTTTATTTGTGTATGTTTTTCCCGTGTTCTCTGTCCTCCCTTGTGTTTAGTGTTGTGTCAAGTTTCTGTGTTTAGTTGAAGAAGTTAGTAGAAGTTTACTTTGTGTTCTCCCGCCTGTGTGATTGTCTGATGTGCTCCACCTGTTCCCCAGCCCTGGTGTCACCTGTCCTGCGTCTTCTCGTTACCTAGTTTATTTAGCCCCTGTGTTTCTTTTGTCTGGTGTCAGATCATTTTGTGTCCTGTCCCTGTAAGTTTGCTCCTGTGATTTCCTGCCCGTGTTGCCGTCAGCCTGCGTTTTCCTGTTGCTTTAGCTTTTGTTTGTTTCTCTGAGTTTCTTCATGTGGTTTGCCAGTCTCTGTACTGCCGTTTTCTGTTTCATTAAATCCTGAAGCTCGCACCATCTCCTGCCTGCCAGTATCTCTCTGCAATTGGGTCCTCAATCTCTCGCAAACATAACAATATTAGGGCTGTCAAAATAATAGATCAATTAATCTGAGAAAAAAATAACGCAGATTAATTCATTCCATATTGAGGTTTGACCCGGAGCCGTTTTAGCCACCATTGGACTGTAAAATGAAGGAGGGAGACGAGAATGTGCTGCCTGGATCATTGATTGGAACATTTACTTATAAAAATCTTCTTCCTGAATAGGGTTGGGTACCGAAATCCGGTGCTAATACGTTACAGGTGCCTTCACGACCTGTATCTACCGGACCGAATAGCAACGCGGATTTCGGCGCCTCATTTCAGTGCCACTGATATGTCTGCTCTTCTCTCTGGTGCTCTGAAACAGATGATACAGGCAACACAAACACCGCTGCACGAGACGCTAGTTAACACTATACTCAACAGCAGCTAACGTTAGCCTACCGCTAGCTAGTTAACACTATACTCAACAGCAGCTAACGTTAGCCTACCGCTAGCTAGTTAACACTATACTCAACAGCAGCTAACGTTAGCTTACTGCTAGCTAGTTAACACTATACTCAACAGCAGCTAACGTTAGCTTACTGCTAGCTAGTTAACACTATACTCAACAGCAGCTAACGTTAGCCTACCACTAGCTAGTTAACACTATATTCAACAGCAGCTAACGTTAGCCTACCGCTAGCTAGTTAACACTATACTCAACAGCAGCTAACGTTAGCTTACTGCTAGCTAGTTAACACTATACTCAACAGCAGCTAACGTTAGCTTACCACTAGCTAGTTAACACTATACTCAACAGCAGCTAATGTTAGCTTACTGCTAGCTAGTTAACACTATACTCAACAGCAGCTAACGTTAGCCTACCACTAGCTAGTTAACACTATACTCAACAGCAGCTAACGTTAGCCTACCACTAGCTAGTTAACACTATACTCAACAGCAGCTAACGTTAGCCTACCGCTAGC
>NC_050192.1:20996650-20999150 GCF_008315115.2 Sander lucioperca | reverse complement strand
GATTATAATCTGCTGTTACACACAGGAACATCTGGAGAACATCTGGAGAACATCTGGAGAACATCTGGAGAACATCTGGAGAACATCTGTAGAACAGCTGTAGAACATCTGGAGAACAGCTGTAGAACATCTGGAGAACAGCTGGAGAACATCTGTAGAACAGCTGTAGAACATCTGGAGAACAGCTGGAGAACAGCTGTAGAACATCTGGAGAACAGCTGTAGAACATCTGGAGAACAGCTGTAGAACATCTGGAGAACAGCTGGAGAACATCTGGAGAACATCTGGAGAACAGCTGTAGAACATCTGGAGAACAGCTGTAGAACATCTGGAGAACAGCTGGAGAACAGCTGGAGAACATCTGGAGAACAGCTGTAGAACATCTGGAGAACAGCTGGAGAACATCTGGAGAACATCTGGAGAACATCTGGAGAACAGCTGGAGAACAGCTGTAGAACATCTGGAGAATAGCTGGAGAACATCTGGAGAACAGCTGTAGAACATCTGGAGAACATCTGGAGAACATCTGTAGAACATCTGGAGAACATCTGTAGAACATGTGTGTGTGTGTGTGTGTGTGTGTGTGTGTGTGTGTGTGTGTGTGAGTGTACACACACACACACACACACACACACACATACATAAAGGTAAAATGATTTATAATAAAACTCTTAGGTGACAGTAATGTTAAAAAGTGAATTCCCAACATGTTAAACTATTAAACCAATGTCCCCCCCGCTCCCCCCTATAATCACACATATCAACAACATCAAGAAAAGATCAACTAACTCAGTATATATAAAATATAATATCATATATATATATATATATATATATATATATATATATATATATATATATATATATATATATATATATATATATATATATATATATACACACACAACATAGTAATACAGACAATAAGGGACCATCTGCACCCTGTCAGGATCAAATGTTAACTTCTAACATTCAGAACTTATTTTTATATTATTATAATAATAATCATTGGGTATTTATGTCTTATTTCCCATCATTTCTGTTTGTTGTTTCTGTAATCTCTCTCTCTGTCTTTTGTGTTCTAGTTTAAATGTTTTCTCTGCATGAATGTGTCCCATCCCTTGTATTAAAGCCAGTGTATACAAGGCTGTATTAAAGCCAGTGTATACCAGGCTGTATTAAAGCCAATGATGAAATGATCATATATGCATATTAAGTGTGTGTGTGAGCTGAAAGCTGCGCTCCTCTCTGTGTCCTCAGGTTCACAGCGACTACAGCAGCACAGAGCATCAGCAGCAGGACACTGAGCACTGAGCATCGCACTTTGAAGAAGGTGGAGTAAATCCCAAAGGGCTCCATGTACACTAACACAGTTCTGCTTCTTGACACACACTGGTTATCATCAAGTGGATCATAAACTGCACACCAGTACTCCCCTGCGTCTCCCACTGAGATATTAGAGATAACCAGGCTCCCATTATCATTGTACCTGCTCACTCTGCTCATTCTCTGAAATATTACACCAAAGATTCTTCCTTCTGTTCGGTTCGACTTGATAAACCAACCATGCCCCCTACCCTTTCTCCAATCTCTGCATCTGAGAGTGACTTCTTCTCCCTCTGAGAAGAGCTCTACAGCAGGGGGGCCAAATTTGGGGCACACGACCAGATCATAGCGTTGCTCTCTCATAGAGACTTTACATATGTACAGACCTGAGTGATTTAACATTAGAGATGAAAACACCAGCGAGTAGTTTTGGTCTACTGAAGGAACAGTCTGGTTGTGTAGTTCTAGGTCAGGGTGAGAGAGTGTTTTGGGATTATACTTCCTCCAATGTGGGGGCTGTTCATCAGGGGAGTCAGTGATAGTGCACGGCAACACAGCAGTCTCTCCTACTGAGCGGTAGATCATCTCATACTATAGGATCAACTGTACAGAGTTACTGCTAACACACTGCTGTTGGTTCATCACCAGACATCTGTAACATGTAAAGTCTGTTTTTGTGATGTTGGAAACATGAAGAGCTGATGTGTTTGTCACCACTTGGTATCTTCCTCTAACATTGTCCATCACTGATGTCGTATTGTCCCCAAAAACTCTGCTCCATGTTTCTTGCTCATATCTAGAGTCCTGTTTAAGCCACTGGACATCCAGATTATCAGCTGCTCCATCACATGGCAGGTCCACTGTTCCTCCAAGTTTAGCTCTGAAACCGCTCCGATCTACTGAAGAACAAACAGTGATAGTGAAGTTGTCCTCATGCGTCACGTTGCCCTCAGTCCAACACTCCTCTTGGTACAGGCCGGAGTCTGAATGGGTCAGGTTGAGGATGGTGTAAGAAGAAGTTTTCACCGTGCTGACAAGTCGTTGTTTCAGGTCTTCATGTACTGAGGAGCTGTTGGACCAGAGGTCAGAGGTGTTCCACAGGACAAGCTTCTCCTCACCAACAGATCTGGAGATCAGGCAGGAGTTGGTGTTCTCGGGGAGGTAGAAGGTGAAA
>NC_050192.1:20984150-20991650 GCF_008315115.2 Sander lucioperca | reverse complement strand
CTCATAACTATACTATAATATAATACTAATATATTATAATATATATTATAATATATTATAATATATAATTATATTATAATATATACTATAATACTCATAACTATACCATAATATAATACTAATATATTATAATATATATTATAATATATTATAATATATATTATATTTTAACACGTAGTAGTATCGGTAACTTCTGTCTCTCGTCGTCTCCACAGACCGAAGCGTCCCATTTCTTCGGTTACGTCTATTTCAGACAAGTGAAGGACGTTTCTGTGAGGAGAGGATACTTCCAGAAGGTCAGTCACCTGACACCTGTGCTGGCTTCCCATTGGTCGACGTAAACCATGCCTGTCTTCCCATTGGTCGACTCAAACCATGCTCATTTGGGGTTTTATTTCCAGTTTAAATGCAGCGAGTCGCGGCCCAAAGTGCATGTTAATTATGGGATGTCTGTGTTTCAGTCTCTGGTGCTGGTATCCAGGTTACCGTATTATGGGATGTTTTCTGTGTTTCAGTCTCTGGTGCTGGTATCCAGGTTACCGTATTATGGGATGTTCCACTCACTGCTGCAGGCCGTTGCTCCCGAGTTCTTCGAGAAGCTGCAGCCGTGTCTGGAAGCAGGTGATGATGTCACGCTTACATCATAACCATGGTCCGAGGTCACGGAGTCCCAAATATATGACCTCACATTATGTAAATCACGTTTACACACTAGGACAGAGAGACAGGTAGAGAGACAGACAGAGAGACAGGTAGAGAGACAGACAGAGAGACAGGTAGAGAGACAGGTAGAGAGACACAGGACAGAGAGACAGGTAGAGAGACACAGGACAGAGAGACACAGAGAGAGAGACACAGGACAAAGAGACAGGACAGAGAGACAGACAGACAGAGAGACACAGAGAGAGAGACAGAGAGACAGGTAGAGAGACAGGTAGAGAGACAGGTAGAGAGACACAGGACAGAGAGACAGGTAGAGAGACACAGGACAGAGAGACACAGGACAAAGAGACAGGACAGAGAGACAGACAGACAGAGAGACACAGAGAGAGAGACACAGGACAGAGAGACAGACAGAGACAGAGAGAGAGACACCGGACAGAGAGACAGACAGAGACAGAGAGAGAGACACAGGACAGAGAGACAGACAGAGAGACACAGAGAGAGAGACACAGGACAGAGAGACAGGACAGAGAGACAGACAGAGACAGACAGAGAGACACAGAGAGAGAGACACAGGACAGAGAGACAGACAGAGAGACAGACAGAGACAGAGAGAGAGACACAGGACAGAGAGACAGGACAGAGAGACAGACAGAGACAGACAGAGAGACACAGAGAGAGAGTCACAGGACAGAGAGACAGCATTACTGTGATCAGAGAGAAGCGAGGGATGAAGTGAGGGAAAAGGAGAGAGAGACTGTTGAATAGCCATCAGACTCGGTGTGTAAAGATATTAACCTGCTGAAGAGTCAGCTGACGTCTTCTCTCGTCCAATCAGTGTGCAGCGAGATCGACCAATGGCCTTCCCCCATTCCTGGACAGACGCTCCACCTGCCGCTGATGGGCGGGGTTTTACAGGTGAGAGGCGGGGCTTGTATAAGAGGGGGCGTGTCCTCTATGTGTATCATCTTGTTGGAGATGAGGCAGGTCTGTGCAGAATCGATCACCGGCGATCGGCGCCCATTGCATGCTGGGTAGATTTGTGTCCGACTTGCTCAGACGCACACGTGGGCAACGATGACCTCACGAGATCAAGGCAGCTGATCTAACAGCTGATTGGTTCAGAATCGACTCAACATGATGACGTTTTATATAAAGTTTTGATTGATTTTGAATCAGACGGATTTTAACTATTAGTCTGATTTAAAGGCTCGTTCTGGACAGAACACCTGTTGTTGGCTGATAGCGACTTCTAGAAATCTTATTATATACTATATATATATATATTATATTATTTATTAACATCAGCCTGAAGGCTGCTGGAATCTGTCCGACTGACCGCGGCTTTTAGCCCCCCCCCCTACTGGCGAGGCATTTGCCCCCTTCCCCTACTTGCGCGGCGTTTAGCCCCCCCCTACAGGCGAGGCGTTTGGACCCCCCCTACAGGCGAGGCGTTTGCCCCCCCCCCCTACAGGCGAGGCGTTTGGCCCCCCCCTACAGGTGCAGCGTTTAGCCCCCCCCCTACTGGCGAGGCATTTGCCCCCTCCCCCTACTTGCGCGGCGTTTAGCCCCCCCCTACAGGCGAGGCGTTTGGCCCTCCCCTACAGGCGAGGCGTTTGGCCCCCCCTACAGGCGAGGCGTTTGGCCTCCCCTACAGGCGAGGCGTTTGGCCCTCCCCTACAGGCAAGGCGTTTGGCCCCCCCTACAGGCGAGGCGTTTGGCCTCCCCTACAGGCGAGGCGTTTGGCCCTCCCCTACAGGCAAGGCGTTTGGCCCCCCCTACAGGCGAGGCGTTTGGCCCTCCCCTACAGGCAAGGCGTTTGGCCCCCCCTACAGGCGAGGCGTTTGGCCCTCCCCTACAGGCAAGGCGTTTGGCCCCCCCTACAGGCGAGGCGTTTGGCCCCCCCTACAGGCGAGGCGTTTGGCCCCCCCTACAGGCGAGGCGACGCTCTTCTCCAACGAGTCTAAATGTTTTCTGTATATTTTCTTCTTCAGGTTCGGATTCCTTCCAAAACAGACAAACCAGGAAGTCCAGTCAGACAGACTGATAGACAGGTAAATATAGTCCTTATTAACATTATTAACATTATTAACAGGTAAATATAGTCCTTATTAACATTATTAACATTATTAACAGGGAAATATAGTCCTTATTAACATTATTAACATTATTAACAGGTAAATATAGTCCTTATTAACATTATTAACAGGTAAATATAGTCCTTATTAACATTATTAACATTATTAACAGGTAAATATACTTCTTAACATTATTAACATTATTAACAGGTAAATATAGTCCTTTATTAACTTTATTAACATTATTAACAGGTAAATATAGTTCTTATTAACATTATTAACAGGTAAATATAGTCCTTTATTAACTTTATTAACATTATTAACATTATTAACCAGTAAATATAGTCCTTATTAACATTAACAGGTAAATATAGTCCTTTATTAACTTTATTGACATTATTAACATTATTAACAGGTGACTATAGTCCTTTATTAACTTTATTAACATTATTAACAGGTAAATATAGTCCTTATTAACATTATTAACATTATTAACATTATTAACAGGTAAATATAGTCCTTATTAACATTATTAACATTATTAACAGGTAAATATACTTCTTAACATTATTAACATTATTAACAGGTAAATATAGTCCTTTATTAACTTTATTAACATTATTAACATTATTAACAGGTAAATATAGTTCTTGTTAACATTATTAACATTATTAACCGGTAAATATAGTCCTTTATTAACTTTTTTAACATTATTAACATTATTAACAGGTAAATATAGTCCTTATTAACATTATTAACGTTATTAACCGGTAAATATACTTATTAACATTATTAACATTATTAACCGGTAAATATAGTCCTTATTAACATTATTAACATTAGTAACAGGTAAATATAGTCCTTATTAACAGTATTAACATTATTAACCGGTAAATATAGTCCTTTATTAACTTTATTAACATTATTAACATAATTAACATTATTAACAGGTAAATATAGTCCTTATTAACATTATTAACATTATTAACATAATTAACAGGTAAATATAGTCCTTATTAACATTATTAACAGGTAAATATAGTCCTTATTAACATTATTAACATTATTAACATTATTAACAGGTAAATATAGTCCTTATTAACATTATTAACATTATTAACATAATTAACAGGTAAATATAGTCCTTATTAACATTATTAACAGGTAAATATAGTTCTTTATTAACATTATTAACAGGTAAATATAGTCCTTTATTAACGTTATTAACATTATTAACTTTATTAACATTAACTTTATTAACAGACTGTAAACTGTAATCTGAACAATAAAGTCTTCTTTGTGTTGTCAGAACGTGCTGCCGGCTCCGACTGTGCTGCCCTCCGTCCACGAACTGGACCTCTTCAAGTCTGTCCTCTTCTATTATTGTTATTTGATATATATAAAATATTAAATAGAGCGGGGAAGTTCCGCCCCCTAGGAAGGGGTGGGGCTAAGACACAGGAAGGGGCTTCTTTTGTTTATTTGTGTTGAGAATAATATTTTAGAGGAATAATAACAGAATTGTCGGTACACGATCCGTTCTGCCTGCACGATCTGTTCTGCACATGCGCAAAATGTTCGCGCATGCGCGGTTGTACGAGGATTTACGACACTGCACGATCTGTTCCACGCTTCCAGTCGACAGCCAAGCTAACGTTAGTTTAGCTAACAGCTAATTCGGCTAACTGCTAGCTGAGACAGCATGTAATAACTTTAAAAGACCCTCAAAATAAAACTTGAAAATAAACGTTGACATATATAACAAACACCTAACATATATAACAGCTGTTACGTCAGTTCTACTTTACTTGTGCTCATTTAAAATAGAATCACTCAATACTTGTCTTTATTGTTATTACTGTGAAGTCTTAATTTAGCTGTAGCCTGCTTTTCCCATTACGTTTGAGTTAACGTTATTTTAGACTGAATCTAGCTGTCAGCTAGCGGTTAGCCGAATTAGCTGTTAGCTAAACTAACGTTAGCTTCCCGGTGGAGGCTAGCCATAGGCTAGCGTGGAACAGATCGTGCAGGTCGTATGGATACGTAAAACAGTATTATCTTGCGCATGTGCAGAACGGATCGTGCAGGCAGAACGGATCGTGTACCGACAAGAATAACAGAATGTTTATTATCAGGATGAATAAGTAACTTCCTGTTGACCTTTGACCTCCAGGTGTTTCCAGCCGGTCCTCGTTCACCTTCAGATGTTCTGGGAGCTCGTGTTGCTAGGGGAACCACTGGTCGTCATGGCGCCATCTCCCACCGTCTCCTCGGAAACCGTGCTGGCTCTCATCAGGTAACTCAACAGCCAATCACAGAGCAGTGTGTGTGTGTGTGTGTGTGTGTGTGTGTTTGTCTCAGCCAATCACAGAGCAGTGTGTTTTTCTCTCAGCCAATCACAGAGCAGTGTGTGTGTGTGTGTGTGTGTGTGTGTGTGTGTGTGTGTGTGTGTGTGTGTCTCCAGCATCATCAGTCCTCTGAGGTTCTGCTGTGACTTCCGTCCGTACTTCACCGTCCACGACAGCGAGTTCAGAGAGTTCACCACCAGGACGCAGGCTCCGTCAGTAATATGCTGTCTGTCTCTCACCTGTCTGTCTCTCAGGCTCCGTCAGTACCCTTCTACACCTCAATATGCTGTCTGTTTCTCACCTGTCTGTCTCTCACCTGTCTGTTTCTCAGGCTCCGTCAGTACCCTTCTACATCTCACCTGTCTGTCTCTCACCTGTCTGTCTCTCAGGCTCTGTCAGTACCCTTTAACACCTCTATATGCTGTCTGTCTCTCACCTGTCTGTCTGTCTGTCTCTCAGGCTCCGTCAGTACCCTTCTACACCTCTATATGCTGTCTGTCTCTCACCTGTCTGTCTGTCTGTCTGTCTCTCAGGCACCGTCAGTACCCTTCTACATCTCTATATGCTGTCTGTCTCTCACCTGTCTGTCTGTCTGTCTGTCTGTCTGTCTCTCAGGCTCCGTCAGTAACCTTTTACATCTCTATATGCTGTCTGTCTGTCTGTCTGTCTGTCTCTCACCTGTCTGTCTCTCAGGCTCCGTCAGTAACCTTTTACATCTCTATATGCTGTCTGTCTCTCTCCCCTGTCTGTCTCACCTGTCTGTCTCTCCCCTGTCTGTCTCTCAGGCCTAACGTGGTCTTGGGCGTCACCAACCCGTTCTTCATCAAGACGTTTCAGAACTGGCCGCACGTCGTCCGCCTCGGAGAAACCAAGATGGCCGGTAACTCTTCTTCTCTTCTTTTTATTTCACTCTTTCTTTACCTTTTTCTTCTTCTTCTTCTTCTTCTTCTTCTTCTTCTTCTTCTTCTTCTTCTTGTTTTGTCCTAATCAGCTGTTTGGTCTTCAGGTGATTTACCCAAACAGGTGAAGGTGAAGAAGCCGTCCAAACTGAAAACTCTGGAGACCAAACCAGGTGATCACTTATTAATCATCATTAATTATTAATTAATTCACCTAAAATACAGAGATAGACCTGATAGAACGGATCCACGCAGAGATAGACCTGATAGAACGGATCCACGCAGAGATAGACCTGATAGAACGGATCCACACAGAGATAGACCTGATAGAACGGATCCACACAGAGATAGACCTGATAGAATGGATCCACGCAGAGATAGACCTGATCCACGCAGAGATAGACCTGATAGAACGGATCCACGCAGAGATAGACCTGATAGAATGGATCCACGCAGAGATAGACCTGATAGAATGGATCCTACGCTAAAAGTCCTGATTATTTACATGGAGTCTGGTGGGTTTGGTGATTTCAAGGCTGTTTCATTTACTTTAAGCTAAACCAGGTGATCAATATGTTTAGTTATTAAAGTTCACTTCCTGTCTGCAGGCGTCTACACGGCGTTCAAGACGTTTCTACACAAAGACAAGATTCTGATTAAAAGACTACTGAGGGTATTTATTCATTCTCTCTCTCTGCCTGCCTGCCTGCCTGTCTGTCTCTCTGCCTGTCTCTCTGCCTGCCTATCTGTCTCTCTGCCTGTCTGTCTCTCTACCTCTCTGTCTCTCTAACATGTCTGTTTCTCTGCCTGTCTGTCTCTCTAACCTGTCTGTCTCTTTGCCTGTCTGTCTCTCTACCTCTCTGTCTCTCTAACATGTCTGTTTCTCTACCTGTCTGTCTCTCTAACCTGTCTGTCTCTTTGCCTGTCTGTCTCTCTACCTCTCTGTCTCTCTAACATGTCTGTCTCTTTGCCTGTCTGTCTCTCTACCTCTCTGTCTCTCTAACATGTCTGTCTCTCTAACCTGTCTGTCTCTTTGCCTGTCTGTCTCTCTACCTCTCTGTCTCTCTAACATGTCTGTCTCTCTAACCTGTCTGTCTCTCTACCTGCCTGTCTGTCTCTCTACCTGTCTGTCTCTCTACCTGTCTGTCTCTCTAACCTGTCTGTGTCTCTACCTGTCTGTCTCTCTACCTGCCTGCCTGTCTCTCTAACCTGTCTGTCTCTCTACCTGCCTGTCTGTCTCTCTACCTGCCTGTCTGTCTCTCTAACCTGTCTGTCTCTCTACCTGCCTGTCTGTCTCTCTACCTGCCTGCCTGTCTCTCTAACCTGTCTGTCTCTCTACCTGCCTGCCTGTCTCTCTACCTGTCTGTCTCTCTACCTGCCTGTCTCTGTACCTGTCTGTCTCTCTACCTGCCTGTCTGTCTCTCTACCTGCCTGTCTCTGTACCTGTCTGTCTCTCTACCTGTCTGTCTGATGATGGGTTACTGTGTAGGGGATTCAGAGGAAGCGTCCGTC
>NC_050192.1:20959150-20981650 GCF_008315115.2 Sander lucioperca | reverse complement strand
CGCTGTATGTCTACGCTGTATGTCCACGCTGTATGTCCACGCTGTATGTCCACGCTGTATATCTACGCTGTATGTCCACGCTGTATGTCCACGCTGTATATCTACGCTGTATGTCCACGCTGTATGTCCACGCTGTATGTCCACGCTGTATGTCCACGCTGTATGTCTACGCTGTATGTCCACGCTGTATATCTACGCTGTATGTCCACGCTGTATGTCTACGCTGTATGTCCACGCTGTATGTCCACGCTGTATGTCCACGCTGTATGTCCACGCTGTATATCTACGCTGTATGTCCACGCTGTATATCTACGCTGTATGTCCACGCTGTATATTTACGCTGTATGTCCACGCTGTATATTTACGCTGTATGTCCACGCTGTATGTCTACGCTGTATGTCTACGCTGTATGTCCACGCTGTATATCTACGCTGTATGTCTACGCTGTATGTCCACGCTGTATATTTACGCTGTATGTCCACGCTGTATATTTACGCTGTATGTCCACGCTGTATGTCTACGCTGTATGTCCACGCTGTATGTCTACGCTGTATGTCCACGCTGTATGTCCACGCTGTATGTCTACGCTGTATGTCCACGCTGTATGTCCACGCTGTATGTCCACGCTGTATGTCCACGCTGTATGTCCACGCTGTATGTCCACGCTGTATGTCTACGCTGTATGTCTACGCTGTATGTCCACGCTGTATGTCCACGCTGTATGTCCACGCTGTATGTCTACGCTGTATACAGCGTGTTATCATAAGTATCGATACTTATGTCATGTGATGCTTATGTCACGATACAATATTATTGCGATTTTAAACATATTGCAAAATTCTGCGACATATTGCAACTTATTACCTTTTTTCCAACTTCAAATTTATCCCAAATTCAAAGTACGTCCCCAAAAGGAAACTTTGTCAACATCTGTTTAATCTAAAAAGATGAATTTCTGTTTGTTCATCTCACTTCACTGTTACTGCTGCTAAATGGGTAGACAGACTGACCAACACGTATATATATATATATATATTATATACACACACGTATATGTGTGTGTATATAATATATATATATATATATATATATATATATATATATATATATATATATATATATATATATATATATATATATATGTGTGTATATAATAATAGATCCATACTTGGCGTCTGTGTATCGATACAGTATTGTCACGGAAAATATTGCGATACTATGCTGTATGGAGTTTTCCCCCACCCCTAGTTGCTACGGTGATAATCCACACGTAGTGTAGGTCAATGGAGGCCAAACGGCGTCGATAAACACGCTAAAAAACGATTATGCGTCTTGAGAACACGCCAAAATGGCGTACGGATTTACGTGTCATACATACGCCACTTAGTGACATCGTCTGCGTTTATATAAAAGTGTGTTTTTGTCGTATGTAGATGACAGAGCTCAGGTTAGATTAGGAGTTACTATGGCTACCGCTCTCACCATGGTAACCAAAATAATTTATATATATTTATGTTTTTCTTCTTCTCTGATTTATCTTCTGACAGGAAGTTCTTCCGCTCTCCGAACTTTGACGGCTGGTATCGGCATCGCCACAAAGAGATGACGCAGAAGCTGGAGAGTCTTCATCTGGAGGTCCTCTCTGACGCCGTGAGTCACACGCTGGCAGCCAATCAGAAGACTGAAACTGAGATTATATATCACACGCTGGCAGCCAATCAGAAGACTGAAACTGAGATTATATATCACACGCTGGCAGCCAATCAGAAGTCAGATACTGGGATTATATATCACACGCTGGCAGCCAATCAGAAGTCAGATACTGGGATTATATATCACACGCTGGCAGCCAATCAGAAGTCAGATACTGGGATTACATAATCAACAGTTAAATATAAACAAGATTCTTTTCCTTCGCAACTGTCATGTTTTTCTCAAATGAAGTTATTCTGTTATCAGATATACAGTACTGTTAATAAATATATATATATATATATATATATATATACACAGAGTACTGTGCAAAAGTCTTAGGCAGGTGTGTAAAAAATTGCTGTAAGCTAAGAATGCTTTCAAAAATATAAATAATGATTGTTTATTTTTATCAATTTACAAAATGCAAAGTGAGTGACCAAAAAAACATCTAAATCCCGTCAGTATTTGGTGTTACTACCCTTTGCCTTCAAACTAGAGTTTAGATTCTCGGGCCGTTATTTTCCGCCACATCCTCGGGCCGGACCCTTGATCAAGCAAATTTTTTTTTTTATCCATTACCTTATTATCCTAATTGGGTGGGGAGAAAGCTATGCCATAATCAGAAATATTATAAATATGTATATATAAGCTATATAAAAGTAACAAATGTGTACAAAAGTTAGGCTGCAGTTACTAAATGCAGCACTTCATGCGCGGAGTCTCCTCCTCTCGCATGCATCACACCAGGCCTGCTGGGCCGTATGGTGGAGCATCACACCGGGCCTGCTGGGCCGTATGGTGGAGCATCACACCGGGCCTGCTGGGCCGTATGGTGGAGCATCACACCGGGCCTGCTGGGCCGTATGGTGGAGCATCACACCGGGCCTGCTGGGCCGTATGGTGGAGCATCACACCGGGCCTGCTGGGCCGTATGGTGGAGCATCACACCAGGCCTGCTGGGCTGTATGGTGGAGCATCACACCAGGCCTGCTGGGCTGTATGGTGGAGCATCACACCGGGCCTGCTGGGCCGTATGGTGGAGCATCACACCAGGCCTGCTGGGCTGTATGGTGGAGCATCACACCAGGCCTGCTGGGCCGTATGGTGGAGCATCACACCAGGCCTGCTGGGCCGTATGGTGGAGCATCACACCAGGCCTGCTGGGCCGTATGGTGGAGCATCACACCAGGCCTGCTGGGCCGTATTGAGTATCTTAAGTGCAACATGGAGCTTGAAGATGTAAAGAAAAAAAGAAAAACAGGAGAATTACCTTTGAGCAAGTGTGGAGGAAAGTCGGAGGTATGGAAGCAGTTTAAACAAGTCGTGGGCAGTGACAATATGTTGTTCATCATTGTTTCTTTTTTTTACGTTTCTTCATTCAGATCATGTGTGATCCGTTCCATTCTGAATAAACTAACAGCAGTTTACAGCTTCGTCCTTGTTGTATTATTCTAACAGATTTCTGTAGTTCTAACAACTCTGAATTGTAGTTGAGAACGTCAGTTATAACGGCCCACGGATTAAAAAGGCGTCAGGTTTAAATCAGGCTCGGGCTCATAATTACAGTTAATGTGTCGGGCCGGGTCGGGCCGGGCCGGGCTCGGACGCAACGTGCTCGGGCTCGGGCAGGTTCGGGCTTGATTTTTTGGGCCGATCTAAGCTCTACTTCAAACCAGCATCAATTCTTATAGGTCCTTGCAAAAAGTCAGGGAATGCAGTGGTCGGCCAAGGAAACTTAGTGCAGCAGATGAAAAACACATCAAGCTTATTTCCCTTCGAAATGGGAAGATGTCCAGCAGGGCCATCAGCTCAGAACTGGTAGAAACCAGTGGGACCAGGTACACCCAGCTACTGTCTGGAGAAGATGTCCAGAAGTGGTCTTCATGGAAGAGTTGCAGCCAAAAAGCCATACCTCCGACATAGAAACAAGGCCAAGCTACTCAACTATGCACGAAAACATAGGAACATAGGAAAATGGCAGCAGGTGCTCTGGACTGATGAAATATTTGGCTGTAGCAGAAGGCCGGTTGTTGGCCGAAGGCAGCAGTGAAGCATGATGGAGGCTCCTGGCAAGTTTGGGGCTACATTTCTGCAAATGGAGTTGGAGATTTGGTCAGGATTAATGGTGTCCTCAACGCTGAGAAATACAGGAAGATACTTATCCATCATGCAATACCATCAGGGAGGCGTATGATTGGCCCCAAATGTATTCTGCAGCAGGACAACGAGCCCAAACATCCAGCCAAGGGCATTAAGAACTATCTTCAGCATAAAGAAGAACAAGAAGTCCTGGAAGTGAAGGCCTGGCCCCCACAGAGCCCTGGTCTCAGCATCATGGAGTCTGTCTGGGAGAACATGAAGAGACAGAAGGATCTGAGGAAGATCTGGGGTTAGTTCTCCAAGATGTCTGGAACAACCTACCTGCCGAGTTCATTCATAAACTTTGTGTAAGTGTACCGAGAAGAACTGATGCTGTCTTGAAGGCAAAGGGTGGTCACACCAAATATTGATGTGATTTAGATTTCTTCTGTTCATTCACTGCATTTTGGTAATTGATGAAAATAAACTATTAACACTTCCACTGTTAAAGCATTCTTAGTTTACAACATTTTTTCATATCTGCCTAAAACATATATATATATATATATATATATATATATATATATATATACACACACACACACAGTACTGTATATAGCTGCTGTAACATGTGTCTGTAAACATGTAAACATCTGGCTGTAAACATGTGTCTGTGTTTCAGGATGTGATGAGCTGGACCAGAGAGAAGTCTGAGGTGGAAATCGTCGACTTGATTCTGAAGCTCAGAGAGAAACTCGTGAGTTTACCTCTAAACCTGTACTAATACGCACCATAATACTCTGACCTGTACTAATACGCACCATAATACTCTGACCTGTACTAATACGCACCATAATACTCTGACCTGTACTAATACACACCATAATACTCTGACCTGTACTAATACACACCATAATACTCTGACCTGTACTAATACACACCATAATACTCTGACCTGTACTAATACACACCATAATACTCTGACCTGTACTAATACACACCATAATACTCTGACCTGTACTAATACACACCATAATACTCTGACCTGTACTAATACGCACCATAATACTCTGACCTGTACTAATACACACCATAATACTCTGACCTGTACTAATACACACCATAATTCTCTGACCTGTACTAATACGCACCATAATACTCTGACCTGTACTAATACGCACCATAATACTCTGACCTGTACTAATACGCACCATAATACTCTGACCTGTACTAATACACACCATAATACTCTGACCTGTACTAATACACACCATAATACTCTGACCTGTACTAATACACACCATAATACTCTGACCTGTACTAATACACACCATAATACTCTGACCTGTACTAATACACACCATAATACTCTGACCTGTACTAATACACACCATAATACTCTGACCTGTACTAATACACACCATAATACTCTGACCTGTACTAATACACACCATAATTCTCTGACCTGTACTAATACGCACCATAATACTCTGACCTGTACTAATACGCACCATAATACTCTGACCTGTACTAATACGCACCATAATACTCTGACCTGTACTAATACGCACCATAATACTCTGACCTGTACTAATACGCACCATAATACTCTGACCTGTACTAATACGCACCATAATACTCTGACCTGTACTAATACGCACCATAATACTCTGACCTGTACTAATACACACCATAATACTCTGACCTGTACTAATACACACCATAATACTCTGACCTGTACTAATACGCACCATAATACTCTGACCTGTACTAATACACACCATAATACTCTGACCTGTACTAATACACACCATAATACTCTGACCTGTACTAATACACACCATAATACTCTGACCCTGTACTAATACACACCATAATACTCTCTGTGGTAACAGGAAGTGGTAACAGGAAGTGGGGACTGTGTTTCAGAGTAAAGCTCGGCGCCAGCAGCTGCAGGTGAAGGACGGCGTTCTAGAGAAACTGGACGGATTCCTCGCCGCGGCCATCGGCTCGCTGCCCGCCGATCTGCACACGGCCCTCTACACTCGCTGATCTGCACACGGCCCTCAACACTCGCTGATCTGCACACGGCCCTCTACACTCGCTGATCTGCACACGGCCCTCTACACTCGCTGATCTGCACACGGCCCTCTACGCTCGCTGATCTGCACACGGCCCTCTACACTCACTGATCATGTGACTCCACACAGGATTACATTTTATGTTTTTCAATTTCAGCTTCGCGTTTCATATTATTCAAGATTTATAAAACCAGTTTTTTTCATTTAAAACTAAAAGTTAAAGAGTAATTTAGTTTAGTTTTTTCAACCCTGGACTCTCTGTCTGAGTGTCTGAGTGTGTCTGAGTGTCTGTGTCTGTGTCTGTGTGTGTGTGTGTGTGTGTGTGTGTGTGTGTGTGTGTGTGTGTGTGTGTGTGTGTGTGTGTGTCTGATGGAACAACAATCTGTGAAACTGGTCCAGTATTAAACCAGAACCAAGCTGTACTGTATCCCTACAGGACTAATGTTCAGCAGCAGTTAGAGTCACTAAAAGTTCTGTTGTTGCTGCTGACAGACTCAGATTATTATTCTAAGAGTCTGACAACATTATGGGATGGATCCCTACAGAGATAGACCTTTTAGTTTAACATGAAACAGCCCTGAAATCACCATCACTACACTACACCAGACTCCATGTAAATAATCAGGACTTTTAGCGTGTATAGAGCCAGCATATTTCCACCAGACTCCATGTAAATAATCAGCACTTTTAGCGTGTAGAGAGCCAGCATATTTCCACCAGACTCCATGTAAATAATCAGGACTTTTAGCGTGTATAGAGCCAGCATATTTCCACCAGACTCCATGTAAATAATCTGTACTTTTAGCGTGTATAGAGCCAGCATATTTCCACATGTAAATGGGTGAATTAAACCAGAGTGGTGATTGTTGGAACAATGGAAAGATGAACCAAGACGGCATTTGATAGTTTGATTTAGTTTCTGTCCACTTTGAATGAAGTGTGTTTTACCATGATAAAAGTCCTGATTATTTACATGGAGTCTGGTGGGGAGGGATTAACGTAAACATTACAGCTTGGTTCTTGTTTAGTACTGGACCAGTTTCAGAGATTCTTGTTCTCATCAGACACAAACATGGAGACAGAGAGTCCAGGTTGAAATTAACAGAAGTTACTTTTATGTTTTTAATTATAATGAAAATAAAGAAATGTTTTTTTATTCCATTTTGTTTTTATTTAAAGGATAGATCTTTGTAACATCAGACCAGATGAAGTTATGTTTTATATCTGACTGAACTCAGTGAATGTAATATTAATATTGTAATTAATTAATTTTGTTAATCTGAAACTGTAAATATTTAGTTTTGATTTGAAAAGTAAAACCTGAATCATGTTCACATTATTATTATTATTATTATTATGGTGTATATTGATCCGTTTGTTGATGTGAATGATGTATGATAATGAATTATTAAACGTGTGTTTCGGCGTGATGAACAGGAACCAAACGGAGTCTGAAGCAGGAAAATAGTTTAATTTAGACTTTAATATACAGATCAGTTAGATGAAGAACTACATTACCCAGAGTCCCGTTCATGTTTAATGTTACAGAATGTTTCCTCACAATTAATGTTCATATTCACACAGAAACCAGATTTAATTTACTGTTGTATAGTGTGTGTGTGTGTGTGTGTGTGTGTGTGTGTGTGTGTGTGTGTGTGTCTGATGATTTCTTGGCGGTGACGTTGCTTCTTCTTTACGTGTTACCTGTTGAAGAACTTCATTACCCAGAGTTCCCTGTGACTGAATGTTTCCTCCGAGTGAGCCTCAGTCATAGAGGTCAGGTCTGGTGCTGGTCCAGCAGGGGGCGCTGGTCTCTAGCCGTTAGCCGTTAGCCGTTAGCCTGGCTGACCTTCATTCACGGCCCATTACCACACCAACAAAAACGCTCAAATGCCTCTGGTCCTTCAACCAATCAGAGCGAGGAAGGAGATGACGCATCAACGTTGCTGCGCTATCGTCATCGTGTAGAGCCCGCCTCTAGGGTTGTGATTGGTGTAAAGCCCGCCACAACGGTTGTGATTGGTGTAAAGCCCGCCACAACGGTTGTGATTGGTGTAAAGCCCGCCACAACGGTTGTGATTGGTGTAAAGCCCGCCACAACGGTTGTGATTGGTGTAAAGCCCGCCACAACGGTTGTGATTGGTGTAAAGCCCTCCACAGCAGGAGGAATGAGAGGGGGGAACGCCAGAGCAGGGGGAATGCCAGAGCAGGGGGAATGAGGCTGTGTGTGTGTCTATCTGGCGTTGGGCCACCAGGTGGCGCCGTGGCCCCGCAGCACGCGGAGCTTCTCCTGCGGGCTGAAATGCAGGATGGTGAGGATGGCGCCCAGCGTCTGCTGGCGGCCGCTGGCGTCCGGCAGCGTGAGGAACTGGTAGAGGACGTTCTTCAGGTACTCCATGTTGGCGCCCTCGCGGCCGCGGTCTCGCAGCAGTTTGTCCAGCTGTCCCCTCAGAGCCGCCTCCTCCTCGCCGTGGCGCTCGCCGTCCGCTACCAGGCGCGCCCGCAGGTGGTGCACGTCCTCCTCCAGCCCGTGCTTCTGGCGCCGCAACGCGCTGAGCTCCGCCTCCTTCCGGGCCAGCTGCTCGGCGTACAGCAGCAGCGTGGGCTCGCCGGGCGCCGCCCGCCGCAGTGCCGCCGCGATGATGTCACCCTCGCTCTCCGCGGCGGGCTCCGCCTCGACGGGCGGGGGATCGATGCCGTTGCTGCAGCGCGGCACGGCGGCCGCACGGAGACGCTCCAGCTCCTGGTCCTTCTCCTGCAGCAGCGCCAGCGTCCTGAAATACAAATACTGGTCATTAGCAGTACTACCGCAAATACTACTGCAGTAATACCATTACATAATAAGGTAGGACAACATGTACTAGTTTCAGAGCTGGAAGGATTGAGTGTGTACTATGGTAGTTTGAGTGTGTACTATGAGTGTGTACTATGGTAGTATGAGTGTGTACTATGGTAGTATGAGTGTGCACTATGGTAGTATGAGTGTGTACTATGAGTGTGTACTATGGTAGTTTGTGTGTATACTTTGGTAGTATGAGTGTGTACTATGGTAGTATGAGTGTGTACTAAGGTAGTATGAGTGTGTACTATGGTAGTATGAGTGTGTACTATGAGTGTGTGCTATGGTAGTTTGTGTGTGTACTATGGTAGTATGAGTATGTACTATGAGTGTGTACTATGGTAGTTTGTGTGTGTACTATGGTAGTATGAGTGTGTACTATGGCAGTATAAGTGTGTACTAAGGTAGTATGAGTGTGTACTAAGGTAGTATGAGTGTGTACTATGGTAGTATGAGTGTGTACTATGGCAGTATGAGTGTGTACTATGGTAGTATGAGTGTGTACTAAGGTAGTATGAGTGTGTACTATGGCAGTATAAGTGTGTACTAAGGTAGTATGAGTGTGTACTATGGCAGTATAAGTGTGTACTAAGGTAGTATGAGTGTGTACTATGGTAGTATGAGTGTGTACTATGGTAGTATGAGTGTGTACTATGAGTGTGTGCTATGGTAGTTTGTGTGTGTACTATGGTAGTATGAGTGTGTACTATGGTAGTATGAGTGTGTACTAAGGCAGTATGAGTGTGTACTAAGGCAGTATGAGTGTGTACTAAGGTAGTATGAGTGTGTACTAAGGTAGTATGAGTGTGTACTATGGCAGTATGAGTGTGTACTAAGGTAGTATGAGTGTGTACTACGGTGTGTACTATGGCAGTATGAGTGTGTACTATGGTAGTATGAGTGTGTACTATGGTAGTATGAGTGTGTACTATGGTAGTATGAGTGTGTACTATGGCAGTATGAGTGTGTACTAAGGTAGTATGAGTGTGTACTATGGTAGTATGAGTGTGTACTATGGTAGTATGAGTGTGTACTAAGGTAGTATGAGTGTGTACTATGGTAGTATGAGTGTGTACTATGGTAGTATGAGTGTGTACTATGGCAGTATGAGTGTGTACTATGGCAGTATGAGTGTGTACTATGGCAGTATGAGTGTGTACTAAGGTAGTATGAGTGTGTACTAAGGTAGTATGAGTGTGTACTATGGTAGTATGAGTGTGTACTATGGTAGTATGAGTGTGTACTATGGTAGTATGAGTGTGTACTATGGCAGTATGAGTGTGTACTATGGTAGTTTGGTAGATGTGAACCTGTCTCTCTGTTTGTGTAGCTCCGCCTCCAGCCTCAGCAGTGCGTCTCGCTGCAGCGCCTCCAGGCGCTCCACTTCCTGTCTGTGAGCGATCTGATTGGCCGTGGCTTGCTGCTGGCGCTCCTCCAGGGCGCGGTGGTGGCGAGTCTCGGCCTCGTCGCTCTGGATCCGCAGGTTGATGTACTTCTCCTTCAGCTCGGCCAGCTGGTCCCGCACCTCCTCCAGCTCCTTGGCCTGGCAGCCATCTTTGGCGTTCTTGTTCTTCAGAACGACCTGCGCCCGCAGCTTGTAGCGCTCAAACTCGTCCCGCAGCTGCCTCAGCTCCTGGTGGTAGGCCGCCGCCGAGGCCTCGCCAACGCCCGGAAACTCCTCCACAGAGGGACAGAGCAGAACCACGTTACGCCACTTTCCTAAAGCCAAATGGCGTGTTATCTGGACGCATTTTGAGCTATCCACGCTGTATGTCTACGCTGTATACAGCTATACTGTATATATACTGTAGTATATACAGTATATATATACTATACTGTATATATACAGTATATATACTGTATATATACAGTATATATACGTATATATACAGTATATATACAGTATATATACAGTATATAGTATATAGTATATTGCAGAATGCTAGCGTGTTATGGGCAACAACAACTCAACCTGTAAGAAATCAAAAGGACAGAAGTACTCGTTCATTCAGCTTTCGACCTGTAATCCATGTTGAACTTACAAAAACTACAATCAGATCTGAGATTTCGCAACGACAATCAGGCGAAAGAGACAAATTTAGCCTCTAGCTCCATAGACTCCCATTCATTTAGCGTGTGTGCGAGTGTGTGTGTGTGTGTGTGTCTGTGCGTGTGTGCGTGCGTGCGTGCGTGTCTGTGTGTGTGTGTGTGTGTGTGTGTCTGTGCGTGTCTGTCTGTGTGTGTGTGTGTGTGTGTGTGTGTGTGTGTGTGTGTGTGCATGCATGTGTGTGTGTGTGTGTGTGTGTGTGTGTGTGTGTGTGTGTGTGTGCGTGCGTGCGTGCGTGTCCCTAGTGGAACTCTGGTGGAACTGCAGCCACATTTGATAAAATGGGGCTGAATGTGGAGTGAACAGTAGACGGGCTCTGGCGCCGTACCTCCAGGTCCTGGATGTTCTGCGTGATGTGTTCAGGGTCCCTCTGGATGTTCTGCGTGATGTGTTCACGGTCCCTCTGGATGTTCTGCGTGATGTGTTCAGGGTCCCTCTTTGCCGCCAGCTGCAGCAGCTTCTTCACTTTCTCCAGCTTCTCCTTCAGCACGCCGACGTCCAGCTGGGACTCGTCCACACCGAGGTCAGAGGTCGCCCTGCTGGCGGCGAGGTTAGAGGTCATCGCCATGGCGAGCGTCTTGTTCTCGGCGTCCAGCTGCAGGATGCGCTCTCGGAGTCTCTGCGCCGCCATCTGCTCTCGCTGCCTCGCCTTCTCGCAGCCGCCCAGCAGCTCTGACAGCTCCGACACACGCTGCTCTAGACCGGCCGCACGCCGCTCAGCGCACTGAGCACGCTCAGTAGCACGCTCCTCCGCCTCACTCGCCTGCACACACACACACACACACACACACACACACACACACACACACACACACACACACACACAGAGAGAGATTTAGTTGAACTCTGAATGGTCTAACGGAGACCAGGCTAACAGCCAGGATTTATTAATCCTGGAGCCTTTTCTAATCACCCAGCAGTGGTTTTACCCTATTATTATTATTATTATTATTATTATTATTATTATTATTATTATTATTATTATTATTATCAGCCTACATTAAAATACAACAGGTGCATATCTGTTCAGTAAAGCACTGTTATATAAAGTTGGGACCATTATTATTTTTAATAATTATTCATGTGACAGTCATTGTTCCTGTTATATTGCTGTATGAAGACTGCTGTTCATATTGTTGTTAGAAGTTTGATGAATATATTATGGCAGTTGTTGAGATAATTAGAAAAGGCTGATAACATTTAAATGTGTTTTAAATGAGGTCAGTGATGAAGGATAATAATAATAATAATAATAATAATAATAATAATAATAATAATATAAAGTGCTGTACACGTGTTAGTGGTTCCAACAATGGCAGACTGGTCAGGGACAAATACACCTTTAACTATTTTAGTTGATTTATTTCTTTTAGTATTCTTTAACAAAGGACCATGTATGTTCCTCTTCCATGTGCATTGTATTTGACATTCTTAGCACACAATTTGTGTTCTCTCCGGTGAACTGGGACTATAATTTGGGAGGATTGTACAATTTAAAGAACATATCCTAATTGTACAATCCTCCCAAATGATAGTCTTAGTTCACTGGACCAGTAACTATCTAGTGATGTAGACTACTGGACATTCATGTACCAACAGGGAGAGGACACCTCAGTGGTTTATGACCTTATATCTAGCTGGGGGGGGAATAACTGATGAATAGACTCTGTTCCAGTCATGTTTACAGTGTGCATGGGATGTACCACTTAATTATCTTTATAGTTCCTAGATGTTAGAGTCACATTTCTTCAGCCTTTCTTTTCTATGTCCATATAGACCTACTAGGGAGCAAAGCTTACAATACATAAAGAAGGAAACTGCCTCTGTAAAAAACAAAAAAGTGAGAAAAGACGTGGTGAGGCGGACCGACTGAATGATATATCTAAAAATATACATTTACCAACTGCTGCTCTTAAATGAAACCATTTAAGGAGTTAGCTCATTATTTCCACAAAAACCTCTTACACACTCTGCCTGAAAAGCGAGCAGTGGGAGTGAATATATTCCATAGGTAATTTATTACTATATTATTAATGTATTGAACGGTATGGCAGTTCCAGTTCAGAGCAGTGGTCAGTTAATGTATGTTTAGGCTACGAGTCGCTCCGTGATCGTCTGCCTCCCTTTCTCTGCTGGCTGATACAGCGGCCGGCTTCCTTTTTTACAGACGGGTTCACGTGCTGCTCACTGTGTGAAGAATGCATCAGTCAATCTGTGATGATACCGTGGTCTATTTAAGAAAGCCGTGGACGAGCACTTATCCCAGCTATCTACACCTGACTGACGTAGCTTCACCTTCTCATCCTGACTGACGTAGCTTCACCTTCTCATCCTGACGTAGCTTCACCTTCTCATCCTGACGTAGCTTCACCTTCTCATCCTGACGTAGCTTCACCTTCTCATCCTGACTGACGTAGCTTCACCTTCTCATCCTGACTCGGCAAACGTGCAACCGATTGAGCCGCAATGAGCGGACCACGCTAAGTCAAGCTGCGCTTTGTTAGTTATCCTGGATTTCTTCATTCTACTTTTGTGCAACAGGCCCCCAGTCTGAGTTTAGCCTGGTTTAATTTAGCCTGGTTTAGCCTGGTTCGTACCTTCCTGGTCTGGACGTCGCTCTGCGTCTGGAAGAGGGTCTTCAGCTGCGTCAGCTCTCGCTGTAGCTCGTCCAATCGGGGATCAGGTCTGCTGTGATGTCGCTCGGTGGCGAGCAGCTTCTCCTTCAGCTCGTCTCTCTCCTCCCTCACCTGGCTCAGGTGAGCCTCAGACTCCGCCCCCCGCTCCACCGCCTGAGGTCACAAAAATGTCAAATGAAGTGAAAAAAAGACAAAATATACATACATGTATATATAATGTGTGTTAGCATCTCTACCTGTGTGTTAGCATCTCTACCTGCCAATTAGCATCTCTACCTGTGTGTTAGCATCTCTACCTGCGTGTTAGCATCTCTACCTGTGTGTTAGCATCTCTACCTGTGTGTTAGCATCTCTACCTGTGTGTTAGCATCTCTACCTGTGTGTTAGCATCTCTACCTGCCAATTAGCATCTCTACCTGTGTGTTAGCATCTCTACCTGCCAATTAGCATCTCTACCTGTGTGTTAGCATCTCTACCTGCGTGTTAGCATCTCTACCTGTGTGTTAGCATCTCTACCTGTGTGTTAGCATCTCTACCTGAGTGTTAGCATCTCTACCTGTGTGTTAGCATCTCTACCTGTGTGTTAGCATCTCTACCTGAGTGTTAGCATCTCTACCTGCGTGTTAGCATCTCTACCTGCGTGTTAGCATCTCTACCTGAGTGTTAGCATCTCTACCTGCGTGTTAGCATCTCTACCTGAGTGTTAGCATCTCTACCTGAGTGTTAGCATCACTACCTGTGTGTTAGCATCTCCACCTGAGTGTTAGCATCTCTACCTGCGTGTTAGCATCTCTACCTGCGTGTTAGCATCTCTACCTGAGTGTTAGCATCTCTACCTGTGTGTTAGCATCTCTACCTGAGTGTTAGCATCTCTACCTGCGTGTTAGCATCTCTACCTGCGTGTTAGCATCTCTACCTGTGTGTTAGCATCTCTACCTGCGTGTTAGCATCTCTACCTGCGTGTTAGCATCTCTACCTGAGTGTTAGCATCTCTACCTGTGTGTTAGCATCTCATCTCTACCTGAGTGTTAGCATCTCTACCTGTGTGTTAGCATCTCTACCTGTGTGTTAGCATCTCTACCTGTGTGTTAGCATCTCTACCTGCGTGTTAGCATGTCTACCTGCGTGTTAGCATCTCTACCTGCGTGTTAGCATCTCTACCTGTGTGTTAGCATCTCATCTCTACCTGAGTGTTAGCATCTCTACCTGCGTGTTAGCATCTCTACCTGTGTGTTAGCATCTCTACCTGTGTGTTAGCATCTCTACCTGAGTGTTAGCGAGCAGCGTGGCGTTGGCGTCCTGGAGGTGGAGCTCTGCGTCCTGCCTCAGGTCTCTCTCCTGCTGCAGGATCCTCTGCAACTCCCGTAGCTGCGTGGCGTGATCGGCCGTCTCCTGCGCCCTCTCGTGCTGCTGCGTGATGACGCGGGCGCGGCTCTCCGCCAGCTGTTGCTGCAGGGCGCTGACCTCCGCCTCCCGCTGCGCCAGCGCGCCCGCCAGCCGCTCCTGCAGCTCCTCCACTTCCTGTTTCAGCTGCCGCTTGTCGGCCTGGAAGTTCGCCTCCATCCTCGACTTCTCGTGCGTCACCGTGGCGATGGCGCTGGTGAGCGTGCTCAGTTGGTTCTTCAGCTGCGCCGCTCGCCGCTCCGTCTCGGTGCTGGGAGGGGGCGTGGCCTGCTGCTGAGGCTCCGCCCCCACGGTGACGCTCTCCGGACCGACGGCGTCCGCGTCCAACCGGCGCGCCTGCGGGAAGAAAACGTGTGTCATTAGAACCGTGAGGACGCCATTCAGCGCTCTGTAGCGGCGTTCGTCGTAACAAATGTTTATCCACAGAGGGACAGAGCAGAACCACATTACGCCACTTTCCTAACGCCAAATGGCGTGTTATCTGCACGCATTTTGAGCTATCCACGCTGTATGTCTACGCTGTATACAGCGGACGTAAACATTGTGCAGAGAACATACAATTAACTCTTGGTTCAGTACCGTTGAGGCGGACTTCCCTGCCGGTTCTGCCGGGTCGTCCTCGCTCTGGCTCCCCCTGGCGGTCTCGCTGGCCGTGTCCGCAGACGCGGCCGTGTCCACGCTGTCCTCGCTGTGCAGCGAGCAGCCGTCCTCTGGCGGCTCTGAGCCGTCCGGGCCCGGCTGGTTCTGGTCCAGGTCCACATCCTGGCTCACCGACAGAACCTTCAGACTGGCCTCCAGCGCCTCCTTCTCCTTCAGCAGACTCTTGTAGGCTCGGACCACATCCTTAGAGTAGGGAGATACCATTATACCTTAGACTAGGGGTAGGGAGATACCATTATACCTTAGACTAGGGGTAGGGAGATACCATTATACCTTAGACTAGGGGTAGGGAGATACCATTATACCTTAGACTAGGGGTAGGGAGATACCATATTATATATGTGGTCTATCAGCTGTGGTCTATCAGCTGATTTCGGGTCCTGGCCTCATTCGTGCAGTGACTTTGTGTCTATTGGCGTCTTGCCGTGGACTTTGTATGAAATCACGCCAAATTCACATTAAACGCGTTTGGTGGGAACACGGCATCAGAACAACAAGATTTACTCAGATCTTAAAGTCTAGTTTAGAGTCCTGCCATCTGGTTCTGGACCTACCTTGAAGCGGGTCTGGTACTGGACCAGCTGCTTCTTCTGGGCCTCGATAGTGTCCAGCAGCTCCTTCCTGCCGCCACCGCCGCCGAAACTCATCCCGAACTTCTCCATGACAACGCCGGGCCGGTCAGACCGGATCCATCAGAACTCAGAACACCTCTGCTGGTTCTGAGAAGAGACACAACAGCCATCTTAACTAGGGTTACACACACACACACACACACACACACACACACACACACAGACACACACACACACACACACACACAGAGACACACAGAGACACACACAGAGACACACACACACACACACACACACACACACACACACAGACACACACACACACACACACACACACACACACACACACACACACACAGAGACACACAGAGACACACACAGAGACACACACACACACACACACACACACAGAGACACACACACACACACACACACACACACACACACACACACACACACACACACACACACACACACACAGAGACACACACAGAGACACACACACACAGAGACACACACACACACACACACACACAGAGACACACACAGAGACACACACACACACACACACACAGACACGCGCACACACACACACACACACACACACACACACACACAGACAGACAGACAGACAGACACACACACACTTATTACAATTATTTAAATTAAAAACCAGGAAATGTTTTTAACATTAAATTAATTAATTAATAATTAAATTATTAACGTTTATGTTTAAACTGTCATGTTCATAAAGTAACTAAAGTAGAAGAGTAACGTTACTTTGAGTAAAGGAGTAAAATAAACAGACACCGACATTATCTCCGGTGTTTCCGGTGTTTCCCGGTTCCTACCCGGTGAGCAGCTTCCGGTAGCTTTTAACGATCCGGAACCGGAACAAAAAACCTCCAAAAGTTGATGAATTTCATCCGAAAACTGCAAATATTAAACACATAAACTCCGAGATCAGTCTGTCAGAGAACAGCCGCCATGTTGGTCTGAACCGGAAGTGGAGACGGAGGGGGCGGGAATCTGGTGCTGCGTTCAATGTTCAACGCAGTCCGGAATATACAGACTCACGTCGTTTAATATTAATTTTAATGGCTCAATAAGTTTATTTTCTCTTTTTAAACTTATTTAATATAAAGTTAAAACAATAATAAAAGTATTTTAATAGAATTTATTCATTTTTATATTGATTGTTTCTTATTTTCTGTTATTTCTGTATATATTTAAAAATATTTAATGTTAAAATGAATTTAAATGCATTTTTTTCTCTTTTTAAACTTTCCTGCCAAATTATTTAATTCATTACACAAAAGCTAATATAATAACATGATAATAATAAGTATATCATTGAACAAAATGAGAGAAAACAAAGAAAAACTAAAACATGAAAATCAAATAAAAAGGTAATAAATGTTCAGGGTTTTAAGGTACATAATCATATTTCCTTTAAACAATCTTGTAGTATATTTTTCATACATATTTATTCATTTTATTTCGGGGATTGAACGTCTTTCCAGTAGAAATTAAACGCAACATGTTTTTTTGTTTGTGTTTCAATAAAGTTGTATTGAACGAGTGACGTCATTTCTTCCGCGTTGGCCTGGACGTGGCACCGAGGAGGAGCTGCTGATTCTCCGGTGTTTCTGCGCCTGTTCCCGCGGCTCTGAGCAGCTTCTCCCGGACTCCCCGGATCTCTTTCTCCCCCCGCCGGGTTCCTAGTCTCCCGCCGCTGAACCGGGACTGCTTTTATCAACAATGGGGCTGACGATCTCGTCTCTGTTCTCCAAGTTCTTCGGGAAGAAGCAGATGCGGATCCTGATGGGTGGGTTCTAGCCTCAACCCGCGGCTAAAAGGGATACAGCTACCGTTACGTTACGTTACCAGAGCAACAGTTTAGACACCGAAACAAGTAGTACGTTTAGTAAAAAGATTGGGTTTGGGTTAAAACACTCCAGAGGAACAAACACGCGTTTCCTGGGTGAAAGCACAACAATTATATTATGATATTATATTGGATTATGTGAGATTTTGGGTAAGTTTACGTAACTTCCGCCCGTAGCTGTATCCCTCCTAGCCTTAACCCGCGGCTATGCTAGCTAGCTCCGAGACTAACCGACCAGGCACCGGCGTTTTTCCCTCTGATATAAATACATTTCCAAACCGACTTATGAACCGGTTCTCAGATGTTTAGTCCCGCCTGGTTGAACTGAAACTCCAACTTTAACTGAAGTTAAAATAAATAGGCGCTAACACGGCCAGAAGCTAACACGGCCAGAAGCTAACACAGCCAGAAGCTAACACAGCTAGCCGCCAGTTGGAGTCTGATGTAGAGTAGCCGTTAGCCGTTAATATAACGGTTCTGACGGCCTGTCAGCGTCAATTTAACGGCTGTTTTTAACGCTTTATCTCTGCGTTCAAATGTTAAACTGAAGTTAGTAACAGTGAAGTGTTTAAAAGTCTGATATATGTCTTGTTTCAGTCGGTTTGGACGCAGCTGGAAAAACAACGATCCTGTACAAACTGAAGCTCGGAGAGATCGTCACCACCATCCCAACTATCGGTGAGTCATCATTAACCGGGAACATCTGTTACTGATCACAGAGCCTAACTCAAGTCTCTCTAACTTACTGATTTAAAAGGTAACACGGTTTTATTCCGCCCTGGACTCTGTCTGTGTGTGTGTGTGTGTGTGTGTGTGTGTGTGTGTGTGTGTGTGTGTGTGTGTGTGTGTGATGGAACAACAATCTGTGAAACTGGTCCAGTATTAAACCAGGACCAAGCTGTAATGTAACCCTACAGGACTAATGTTCAGCAGCAGTTAGTCACTAACCCACCAGACTCCATGTAAATAATCAGGACTTTTATCATGGTAAAACACACTTCATTCAAAGTGGACAGAAACTAAATCAAACTATCAAAAGCCGCCTTGGTTCATCTTTCCACTGTTCCAACAATCACCACTCTGGTTTGGTTGAAATAAACCCTTAATTCACCCATTTACATGTGGAGATATGCTGGCTCTATACACGCTAAAAGTCCTGATTATTTACATGGAGTCTGGTGGAGATATGCTGGCTCTATACACGCTAAAAGTCCTGGTTATTTACATGGAGTCTGGTGGGTTTGGTGATGGTGATTTCGGGGCTGTTGTCAGACTCCAGCCGCCCCGTCCCTTTTTTTTTTTGCAGGTTTTCCCGCTTACAAAGCATGTAGAGGTCTGTAATTTTTATCATAGGTACTCTTCAACTGTGATGGAATCTAAAACAAAAATCCAGAAAATCACATTGTATGATTTTTAAGTAATTAATTTGCATTTTATTGCATGACATAAGTATTTGATACATCAGAAAAGCAGAACTTAATATTTGGAACAGAATATACAGAAACCTTTGTTTGCAGTTACAGAGATCAAACGTTTCCTGTAGTTCTTGACCAGGTTTGCACACACTGCAAAGATGTTCTATTGGGTTCAGGTCTGGAGACTGGCTAGGCCACTCCAGGACCTGGAGATGCTTCTTACGGAGCCACTCCTTAGTTGCCCTGGCTGTGTGTTTCGGGTCCTTGTCATGCTGGAAGACCCAGCCACGACCCATCTTCAATGCTCTCACTGAGGGAAGGAGGTTGTTGGCCAAGATCTGGCGATACATGGCCCCATCCATCCTCCCCTCAACACGGTGCAGTCGTCCTGTCCCCTTTGCAGAAAAGCATCCCCAAAGAATGATGTTTCCACCTCCATGCTTCACGGTTGGGATGGTGTTCTTGGGGTTGGACTCATCCTTCTTCCTCCAAACACGGCGAGTGGGGTTTAGACCAAAAAGCTCTATTTTTGTCTCATCAGACCACATGATCTTCTCCCATTCCTCCTCTGGATCATCCAGATGGTCATTAGCAAGCTTCAGACGGGCCTGGACATGCGCTGGCTTGAGCAGGGGGACCGTGCGTGCGCTGCAGGATTTTAATCCATGACGGCGTAGTGTGTTACTAATGGTTTTCTTTGAGACTGTGGTCCCAGCTCTCCTCAGGTCATTGACCAGGTCCTGCCGTGTAGTTCTGGGCTGATCCCTCACCTTCCTCATGATCATTGAGACCCCACGAGGTGAGATCTTGCATGGAGCCCCAGACCGAGGGAGATTGACCGTCATCTTGAACTTCTTCCATGTTCTAATAATTGCGCCAACAGTTGTTGCCTTCTCACCAAGCTGCTTGCCTATTGTCCTGTAGCCCATCCCAGCCTTTATCCCTGATGTCCTTACACAGCTCTCTGGTCTTGGCCATTGTGGAGAGGTTGGAGTCTGTTTGGTAGAGTGTGTGGACAGGTGTCTTTTATACAGGTAACCAGTTCAAACAGGTGCAGTTAATACAGGTGATGAGTGGAGAACAGGAGGGCTTCTTAAAGAACAACTAACAGGTCTGTGAGAGACGGAATTCTTACTGGTTGGTAGGTGATCAAATACTTACGTCATGCAATAAAATGCACATTAATTATTTAAAAATCATACAATGTGATTTTCTGGATTGTTTTAGATTCTCTCCCAGTTGAAGAGTACCTATGATAAAGTTACAGACCTCTACGTGGTTTGGAAGTAGGAAAACCTGCTAAATCAGCCGTGGATCAAATACTTGTTCTCTCCACTGTATACTGACGTGCAAATTAATCGCACAACCACCGTCTCCGGTGTGTAAGGATTGGTTAGCTGCTTCTTTAATGTTCTGAATGAGAACCGAGCCTTTAAAGGAACTCTAGGCAGCGTCTCCCTCATTCAGCCAGCTGCACTTCATGAGTCCACCTGTAGGGGACCAACGCTGGAAACATGCCTAGTGGTCCTTTAACTTCTCGTCTCGGTGGTCGAGAGATCCAGATGTTGGGGGGTGATTATACAGATGTTGGGGGGGGGGGGGGGTAGGTGTACAGATGTTGTCCAGATGTTGGGGGGGTAGTTATCCAGATGTTGGGGGGGTAGTTATCCAGATGTTATCCAGATGTTGGGGGGTAGTTATCCAGATGTTGGGGGGTAGTTATTCAGATGTTATCCAGATGTTGTGGGGTAGTTATCCAGATGTTGTGGGTTCTGTGTTCCAGGCTTTAATGTGGAGACGGTCGAGTATAAGAACATCTGTTTCACAGTCTGGGACGTCGGAGGCCAGGACAAGATCCGTCCTCTCTGGAGACACTACTTCCAGAACACACAGGTACAGAACCAGAACCAGGTCCAGAACACACAGGTACAGAACCAGAACCAGGTCCAGAACACACAGGTACAGAACCAGAACCAGGTCCAGAACACACAGGTACAGAACCAGAACCAGGTCCAGAACACACAGGTACAGGACCAGGTCCAGAACACACAGGTACAGGACCAGGTCCAGAACACACAGGTACAGAACCAGGACCAGAACACACAGGTCCAGAACACAGGTACAGAACACACAGGTACAGAACCAGGACCAGGTCCAGAACACACAGGTACAGAACCAGGTCCAGAACACACAGGTACAGAACCAGGTCCAGAACACACAGGTCCAGGACCAGGTCCAGGTCCAGAACAGTTTGTACGATTCGCTGCTCTCTAGCTACGCATTTTGTTGCATCTTTCATGTCGCCGGTTTCAGTTTCTATGTGATCTATATCTATGACGTTGATTCTGCTGCTGAGCCACAGCGTGGAAGTGGAGTGAAAACCTTTCGGCCAATCAGAGCACTGCATTTTAACCCTCCGCCCACCTGCCCCTCCTAGCCAAACGCTTCGCACATTTAACTCCCTTGAGTGGCTCCAGCGAGCCCGGCCGGCCTGATAACTGTGGGCTAGTACGCCCTGGCTGAACCGCCTCAAACACAGGTCAGAAACACAGCGAGTTCTTGACAGCTATCGGGAGAGACGGCCTTGCCTCCACATGTCCAGGCTACCTCATCACGCCTTCTGCACCGTGTGCAAGACAGACATCGATATCATTCACGAAGGGGCAACAGGTAACAAACGCAGTCCCACTCGCAAATACTGAGTTGGGTTAGGGTTGATATGAATCAGGTATGGCTGCAGCCTGGAGACCTCCGTCTCAGGCCTCCCAGCTCACTAACATTACTTCATTAGGAAATAAGTCATGATTTCGTAGCTATTCTGAACATCTGAATTTAGCGTTGGACATGCCCAGGGAGGAGTGTGAGACGGGAGGAGTGTGAGACGGGAGGAGTGTGAGACGGGAGGAGTGTGAGACGGGAGGAGTGTGAGACGGGAGGAGTGTGAGACGGGAGGAGTGTGAGACGGGAGGAGCGTGAGGAGCGTGAGACGGGAGGACGTGAGGAGCGTGAGGAGTGTGAGACGGGAGGACGTGAGGAGCGTGAGGAGTGTGAGACGGGAGGACGGGAGGAGCGTGAGGATGTGAGACGGGAGGACGTGAGGAGCGTGAGACGTGAGGAGCGTGAG
>NC_050192.1:20934150-20944150 GCF_008315115.2 Sander lucioperca | reverse complement strand
ACAGACTCCTTCACTATCTACAGACTCCTTCACTATCTACAGACACCTTCACTATCTACAGACACCTTCACTATCTACAGACTCCTTCACTATCTACAGACTCCTTCACTATCTACAGACTCCTTCACTATCTACAGACACCTTCACTATCTACAGACACCTTCACTATCTACAGACACCTTCACTATCTACAGACTCCTTCACTATCTACAGACACCTTCACTATCTACAGACTCCTTCACTATCTACAGACACCAGACACCTTCACTATCTACAGACACCTTCACTATCTACAGACGTCTTCACTATCTACAGACACCTTCACTATCTACAGACACCTTCACTATCTACAGACACCTTCACTATCTACAGACACCAGACACCTTCACTATCTACAGACACCTTCACTATCTACAGACACCAGACACCTTCACTATCTACAGACTCCTTCACTATCTACAGACACCTTCACTATCTACAGACACCTTCACTATCTACAGACTCCTTCACTATCTACAGACACCTTCACTATCTACAGACTCCTTCACTATCTACAGACACCTTCACTATCTACAGACTCCTTCACTATCTACAGACACCTTCACTATCTACAGACTCCTTCACTATCTACAGACACCAGACACCTTCACTATCTACAGACTCCTTCACTATCTACAGACTCCTTCACTATCTACAGACTCCTTCACTATCTACAGACACCTTCACTATCTACAGACTCCTTCACTATCTACAGACTCCTTCACTATCTACAGACGTCTTCACTATCTACAGACTCCTTCACTATCTACAGACACCTTCACTATCTACAGACTCCTTCACTATCTACAGACACCAGACACCTTCACTATCTACAGACACCTTCACTATCTACAGACACCTTCACTATCTACAGACACCAGACACCTTCACTATCTACAGACACCTTCACTATCTACAGACGTCTTCACTATCTACAGACACCTTCACTATCTACAGACACCTTCACTATCTACAGACACCAGACACCTTCACTATCTACAGACTCCTTCACTATCTACAGACACCTTCACTATCTACAGACTCCTTCACTATCTACAGACACCTTCACTATCTACAGACGTCTTCACTATCTACAGACTCCTTCACTATCTACAGACACCTTCACTATCTACAGACTCCTTCACTATCTACAGACACCAGACACCTTCACTATCTACAGACACCTTCACTATCTACAGACACCTTCACTATCTACAGACACCAGACACCTTCACTATCTACAGACTCCTTCACTATCTACAGACACCTTCACTATCTACAGACTCCTTCACTATCTACAGACACCTTCACTATCTACAGACGTCTTCACTATCTACAGACTCCTTCACTATCTACAGACACCTTCACTATCTACAGACTCCTTCACTATCTACAGACACCAGACACCTTCACTATCTACAGACTCCTTCACTATCTACAGACTCCTTCACTATATACAGACACCTTCACTATCTACAGACTCCTTCACTATCTACAGACACCTTCACTATCTACAGACTCCTTCACTATCTACAGACACCAGACACCTTCACTATCTACAGACGTCTTCACTATCTACAGACACCTTCACTATCTACAGACACCTTCACTATCTACAGACACCTTCACTATCTACAGACACCTTCACTATCTACAGACTCCTTCACTATCTACAGACACCTTCACTATCTACAGACACCTTCACTATCTACAGACACCAGACACCTTCACTATCTACAGACACCTTCACTATCTACAGACTCCTTCACTATCTACAGACACCTTCACTATCTACAGACACCTATCTACAGACACCTTCACTATCTACAGACACCTTCACTATCTACAGACACCTTCACTATCTACAGACACCTTCACTATCTACAGACACCTTCACTATCTACAGACACCTTCACTATCTACAGACACCAGACTCCTTCACTATCTACAGACACCTTCACTATCTACAGACACCTTCACTATCTACAGACACCTTCACTATCTACAGACACCTATCTACAGACACCTTCACTATCTACAGACACCTTCACTATCTACAGACACCTTCACTATCTACAGACACCTTCACTATCTACAGACACCTTCACTATCTACAGACACCTTCACTATCTACAGACACCTTCACTATCTACAGACACCAGACTCCTTCACTATCTACAGACACCTTCACTATCTACAGACACCTTCACTATCTACAGACACCAGACACCTTCACTATCTACAGACACCTTCACTATCTACAGACACCTTCAATATCTACAGACACCTTCACTATCTACAGACGTCTTCACTATCTACAGACACCTTCACTATCTACAGACTCCTTCACTATCTACAGACACCTTCACTATCTACAGACACCAGACACCTTCACTATCTACAGACACCTTCACTATCTACAGACACCTTCACTATCTACAGACACCTTCACTATCTACAGACACCTTCACTATCTACAGACACCAGACACCTTCACTATCTACAGACTCCTTCACTATCTACAGACACCTTCACTATCTACAGACACCTTCACTATCTACAGACACCTTCACTATCTACAGACACCAGACACCTTCACTATCTACAGACGTCTTCACTATCTACAGACACCTTCACTATCTACAGACACCTTCACTATCTACAGACGTCTTCACTATCTACAGACTCCTTCACTATCTACAGACACCAGACTCCTTCACTATCTACAGACGTCTTCACTATCTACAGACTCCTTCACTATCTACAGACACCAGACACCTTCACTATCTACAGACACCTTCACTATCTACAGACACCAGACTCCTTCACTATCTACAGACACCTTCACTATCTACAGACACCTTCACTATCTACAGACGTCTTCACTATCTACAGACACCTTCACTATCTACAGACGTCTTCACTATCTACAGACGTCTTCACTATCTACAGACGTCTTCACTATCTACAGACACCTTCACTATCTACAGACACCTTCACTATCTACAGACACCTTCACTATCTACAGACACCAGACACCTTCACTATCTACAGACACCTTCACTATCTACAGACACCTTCACTATCTACAGACACCAGACACCTTCACTATCTACAGACACCTTCACTATCTACAGACACCTTCACTATCTACAGACACCTTCACTATCTACAGACTCCTTCACTATCTACAGACTCCTTCACTATCTACAGACACCTTCACTATCTACAGACACCTTCACTATCTACAGACTCCTTCACTATCTACAGACGTCTTCACTATCTACAGACTCCTTCACTATCTACAGACACCAGACACCTTCACTATCTACAGACACCTTCACTATCTACAGACACCTTCACTATCTACAGACTCCTTCACTATCTACAGACTCCTTCACTATCTACAGACTCCTTCACTATCTACAGATACCTTCACTATCTACAGACGTCTTCACTATCTACAGACTCCTTCACTATCTACAGACTCCTTCACTATCTACAGACACCTTCACTATCTACAGACTCCTTCACTATCTACAGACACCAGACACCTTCACTATCTACAGATACCTTCACTATCTACAGACGTCTTCACTATCTACAGACACCTACACTATCTACAGACACCTTCACTATCTACAGACTCCTTCACTATCTACAGACTCCTTCACTATCTACAGACACCTTCACTATCTACAGACGTCTTCACTATCTACAGACACCTACACTATCTACAGACACCTTCACTATCTACAGACTCCTTCACTATCTACAGACTCCTTCACTATCTACAGACACCTTCACTATCTACAGACTCCTTCACTATCTACAGACACCTTCACTATCTACAGACACCTTCACTATCTACAGACTCCTTCACTATCTACAGACACCTTCACTATCTACAGACACCAGACACCTTCACTATCTACAGACTCCTTCACTATCTACAGACACCTTCACTATCTACAGACACCAGACACCTTCACTATCTACAGACACCTTCACTATCTACAGACACCAGACTCCTTCACTATCTACAGACTCCTTCACTATCTACAGACACCTTCACTATCTACAGACACCTTCACTATCTACAGACACCAGACACCTTCACTATCTACAGACACCTTCACTATCTACAGACACCTTCACTATCTACAGACACCTTCACTATCTACAGACACCAGACACCTTCACTATCTACAGACACCTTCACTATCTACAGACACCTTCACTATCTACAGACACCAGACACCTTCACTATCTACAGACACCTTCACTATCTACAGACACCTTCACTATCTACAGACACCTTCACTATCTACAGACACCTTCACTATCTACAGACACCTTCACTATCTACAGACACCAGACACCTTCACTATCTACAGACACCTTCACTATCTACAGACACCTTCACTATCTACAGACACCTTCACTATCTACAGACACCAGACACCTTCACTATCTACAGACACCTTCACTATCTACAGACACCTTCACTATCTACAGACACCTTCACTATCTACAGACACCTTCACTATCTACAGACACCAGACACCTTCACTATCTACAGACTCCTTCACTATCTACAGACACCTTCACTATCTACAGACACCTTCACTATCTACAGACACCAGACACCTTCACTATCTACAGACACCTTCACTATCTACAGACTCCTTCACTATCTACAGACACCTTCACTATCTACAGACTCCTTCACTATCTACAGACACCTTCACTATCTACAGACACCAGACACCTTCACTATCTACAGACACCTTCACTATCTACAGACACCAGACACCTTCACTATCTACAGACACCTTCACTATCTACAGACACCAGACACCTTCACTATCTACAGACGTCTGAACTACGTACGTCGTCAGTGTGACTTTTCCTCTAATATTGATAACTAGAGTACAGTATATTCCCATAGTTTAGATTCACATGTTGTTAGTGTTCTTTTTCTTACTTTCTGGTGCTTATGCGTTACTCATAATGTGTGGCTAATAATATCATGCTCATAAAAAGTATTAAAATTCTGAATGAACACTCAACATCAATTCACTCAAAAGATAGAACCAAATCAAGCACTCAGGGTACTCTCCTAACGTTACAACAGATATGAAGGGGCTTGAGTGACATTGAGCCATTCCAGAATAAATAAGTCCGTGACTTGGCTGCTCTCAGCTCTGCTGGGTTATGGCCAACTAGATAAAGAACAGAGGGGAGATCTTGGGGCCTTTGACTCAAATCAGATTTTCTTTTAATTTGGGGGTATCTGCAACGATACTTAATAAATAAAGAACTTACAGTGTATTTAATATGTTTTCATCAGAAGTAAGTGTAATCACACTTTGTGTTGCTTTCAACACAGAAAGAGACGTAACGTTACGGCTAAAAACAAAGATGAACAAGGTAACGGTACACATGAACGTTTGACTACTATGTACACATATAAGTTGTGTATAATAAAGTGTATACATGCATACATATACACATACATACATAACGTTACATGTAAACAGATGTATGAAGCTTATAAACAGGCAATTAGTGTAAATGATCCAGTAGATGGCGCCAATGTTCAATCAATGTTAGACTTACAATGCATTCTGGTCACATAAACTGATGTCCTACAATTGAATTGATCATATTATGCTGTCAGTACTTTCAGAGCAGCTTGTATAATGGATAAAGGGCCTGGAACATGTAATGAATTAAAATACATGTAAACCTATAGGCTGTAACATAGACTTACTGTATATTGATGTTAAACTACGTGACGTCAGAGTTTAAAAGTTAAAATCTAAAACATAAATGCCACATGTATAGTTCATTATGAGTCCTCACATCTGAAGGATTTAGATCATATTATATTCTGTTTATTAAACTGTTAACACCTGATGAACACCTGTTAATTAATGTCCCTAGACCAGGAAGTAAACGCTTTTAGGACAGGGAGAACTACTGCTTATTATTATAATAATAATAATAATAATAATAATAATAATAATAATAATAATAATATAATAATAATAATAATAATAGTAATAATAATAATAAAAAATAATAATAGTAATAATAATAATAATAATAATGGTAATAATAGTAATAATAGTAATAATATAATAATAATAACAATAATAATAATAAAACGAGCACTTCTGTGAAAGTAAATACAAGCTGCACTATTGCCCTTTAACTAACGTTGCAGCTCGTTACATACAAGCTCTAAAACATATATATATATATATATATATATATATATATATATATATATATATATATATACACACATACATACATGTTTATATTTAGTCTCGTCTGACAACATGAACTCTCCTTCTCAGTATATCTCTCTCTCTCTCTGCAGGAGTTTCCTGGCTCGCAGCGACATCGGCATCATCCTGATCAACCAGTTCATCGCCGAGATGATCCGCCACGCCATCGACGGCCACGTGCAGTCCATCCCCGCCGTGCTGGAGATCCCATCCAAGGAGCACCCCTACGACGCCGCCAAGGACTCCATCCTTCGCCGAGCCAAGGGCATGTTCTGTGCTGAGGACTTCCGATAAACACACACACACAGAGACACACACACACACACATACAGACACACACAGAGACACACACACACACACACACACACACACAGAGTCACACACACACACACACACACACACACACACACACACACAGAGACACACACACACACAGACACACACACACACAGAGTCACACACACACACACACACACAGACACACACACACACACACACACACACACACAGACACACACAGAGACACACACACACACACACACACACACAGACACACAGACACACACACACAGACTCGTGTGTGTGTGTGTGTGTGTGTGTGTGTGTGAGATTAATTTAAATGTCCCTGAGTGTTTCTCTGTAAAGTTGTAGAGTTGTAGCACTGCCACAGTTGATTGTAATAAGAAGATATTTTAGTTTTCCCGCCATTATTCGGCCGTATGAATATAAAATCATCTAAACATTAAAATGAAGCCTAACCCTTTCCTCAGATCTGGTCTCCTTCATCTTTAATCTGAGTTATTATTTCTGATCTGTCTTCCCTTCAGACTCCGACACACAGATACCAACGTCTACATGATGAGAGATATCAGATTATTATATAGGAAACATCACGTTTGGTTGAGGGAGTTAACCCCCAATACACTCACGTTCTAACGTTAGAGAACGTTCTAACGTTACAGCAGCACGTTCTAACGTTAGAGAACGTTCTAACGTTACAGCAGCACGTTCTAACGTTGGAGAACGTTCTAACGTTACAGCAGCACGTTCTAACGTTAGAGAACGTTCTAACGTTAGAGAACGTTCTAATGTTACAGCAGCACGTTCTAACGTTAGAGAACGTTCTAACGTTAGAGAACGTTCTAATGTTACAGCAGCACGTTCTAACGTTAGAGAACGTTCTAATGTTACAGCAGCACGTTCTAACGTTAGAGAACGTTCTAACGTTAGAGAACGTTCTAATGTTACAGCAGCACGTTCTAACGTTAGAGAACGTTCTAACGTTAGAGAACGTTCTAATGTTACAGCAGCACGTTCTAACGTTAGAGAACGTTCTAATGTTACAGCAGCACGTTCTAACGTTAGAGAACGTTCTAATGTTACAGCAGCACGTTCTAACGTTAGAGAACGTTCTAATGTTACAGCAGCACGTTCTAACGTTGGAGAACGTTCTAACGTTAGAGAACGTTCTAATGTTACAGCAGCACGTTCTAACGTTAGAGAACGTTCTAACGTTAGAGAACGTTCTAACGGTACAGCAGCACGTTCTAACGTTAGAGAACGTTCTAATGTTACAGCAGCACGTTCTAACGTTAGAGAACGTTCTAACGGTACAGCAGCACGTTCTAACGTTAGAGAACGTTCTAACGTTAGAGAATGTTCTAATGTTACAGCAGCACGTTCTAACGTTAGAGAACGTTCTAACGGTACAGCAGCACGTTCTAACGTTAGAGAATGTTCTAACGTTAGAGAACGTTCTAAGGTTACAGCAGCACGTTCTAACGTTAGAGAACGTTCTAACGCTACAGCAGCACGTTCTAACGTTAGAGAACGTTCTAACGTTAGAGAACGTTCTAAGGTTAGAGAACGTTCTAATGTTACAGCAGCACGTTCTAACGTTAGAGAACGTTCTAACGTTAGAGAACGTTCTAACGTTACAGCAGCACGTTCTAACGTTAGAGAACGTTCTAAGGTTACAGCAGCACGTTCTAACGTTAGAGAACGTTCTAACGTTAGAGAACGTTCTAAGGTTACAGCAGCACGTTCTAACGTTAGAGAACGTTCTAACGTTAGAGAACGTTCTAAGGTTACAGCAGCACGTTCTAACGTTAGAGAACGTTCTAACGTTACAACGTGCTGCTGTAACCTTGTTGTTATGATGTTAGAATATCTTGTTATTACAGTAATCTGTTGCCGTAGTAACATGTCACTGATGCAGGCAGCAATACGTTTCCATAGCAACATAGATGATCTGTTTAAGTGAATATTAATGTTGGTTCCTCTTTTCTGTCTGAGTGAAGTCATGTGACTGGAAATATCTCTGCAGATGTTCCAGATGTTTAACTTATGAAACTGATGTTGAAGAAAATAAATGTTGATATTTGGGACGTTTTGGTTCTTTTTATTCCCCGTCACATTTACACATTTATACATTTATACATTATGTAAATTACCAGCTCGACTCTACTCGCCTTTTTTGGTTTTCCATTACGAAAAATAGTCCCTGGTACCTGCTAACAGGTACTTTATGTAGTCCCTGGTACCTGCTAACAGGTACTTTATGTAGTCCCTGGTACCTGCTCACAGGTACTTTATGTAGTCTCTGGTACCTGTTAACAGGTACTTTATGTAGTACCAGTTCAGTCGAGGTTCCCAGCGAGCTGAGGCGAGCCGAAAAGGTGACGTGAAAGCGACAGACGGGGGCGTCCTGAACAAACCAGCTGTTTTTAAACAGTTTAGCCAGCTGTGTTTTTTTTTGCTGCCTCCAGCTTCTTTAGAAACTAAATGTGTCTTCTGGCATCAACACACCTTCCACGTTCTGTGTGTGTACGTTAGGTCACGGCAGTTTACTGCGGCGCCGCTTGTTTACAGTCCTGCGGAGGCTCCAGCAGAGCTTTCACCGCAGCCTAACTACACACACACATGCTGGCTCCACGCACACACCAGCGCACAAGTATAAACATCAGGCCACTTTTACATAGGCTACACAGGCTACACAGGCTACACAGGCTACGGAGAAAGCTCTGGTGGAGCCTCCATAGAACTGTAGAACAAGCTCAAGTGGCCTGATGTGCGTCGAGCCGGCATAACGACCAGCCACGCTGAGGCGGGACTAAAATCTGCAATGGAAAACAGACGCAGGTACCATGTAATGGAAAAACGCCATTAGATTTAATATTTGATAAATACGTCTGGATATAGTGTGTGTGTGTGTGTGTGTGTGTTAATGTTGTTTTTCAGCCTTGCTGCTGATGTGCAGAGATTTCTCCAGACTCTCTGGACCTTTTGATGACATTATGGTCTGTAATGATAATATCTCTAAATATTATGGTCTGTAATGATAATATCTCTAAATATTATGGTCTGTAGAGGATAATATCTCTAAATATTATGGTCTGTAATGATAATATCTCTAAATATTATGGTCTGTAGAGGATAGTATCTCTAAATATTATGGTCTGTAATGATAATATCTCTAAATATTATGGTCTATAGAGGATAATATCCCTAAATTCATTTCAGTTGACACACGTTCTCAAACTGTTGAACTATTCTCATTGATTAAACATAATTAATGCTGAGTCTTTTATTTTGAAAGGGCGTTTGCCGGATGTGTGTAGAGCGTGTTCCGGTCTCTATAAGCGTGTGTGTGAGGCAGCGCG